>NC_143566.1:112420000-112595677 GCF_054136105.1 Typopeltis vanoorti | reverse complement strand
TAATTATAAAGGCTTGGCAAGAAGTAACAATGAAATGTCTCAAAGCAGCCTGGAGGAAACTGTGTCCTTCCTTTGGAAATGAAGAAACTTCAGATGAACGACACAAATTGGTAAAGGATATTGTGGCAACTGCTCATGATCTTAACTTGGAAGTAGAGGAAGAAGATGTTGAAGAATTATTGGAGATGCATGACTGAGAACTGACTACTGACGAGCTAAAAGAACTTTTCAAGCAGCAATGTGAAGAAAAGGAAATTTCATCTGAAGATGAGGATGGAGAGAAAGAACAAATTACGACTGCTGAAATCAAAAATGTTTTGGCAAAGTGGGAGGAAGTTCAAAATGTTGCTATGAAATGGAATCCAAATAAATCTGAGGTTATCAGAACTGCAGATCTATTTAATGAAAAGTCCATACAGTTTTTCAGAAACATTTTAAAAAAGAGGCCGAAGCAAACAACCCTAGACATTTTTTACAGGTGCATTTGTCAAAAAACTCAGAAGTGAGCCCAATTGTCCTTCTGGTAAAGATTGATAATTAAAAACTGTTTTCATGAACAATTCATTTTATTAATGTGAATTTTTTTGTAGCAAATACATATACTGTATAATAAATAAATGATATTTACTTTTATGACATTTTAAATGAGTTTTATCTGCATTTTTAATATGTACTATGGTTGTGGGGAGGAGCCAGAACAAATTAATCAATTTTCAATTAAATCTTATGGGGAATCGCACCTTGGATAACGACGGTTTTGGTTAACGGCGGTAATTCTGGAACGGATTACCATCGTTAACCAAGACACCACTGTATATGATTTCAAACGCATCTCTTAGCAGCACTGAAAATAGTTGGAACTGTTCGACAATTTCTAGTAAGGGTTTCAAATACCAAATCTAAGCAAAATTCACCAAATAATAACTGGTGTGTGGAGATGTCACCAGCTTGGGTACTTGTCTCTGAATCCTCTCTACGAAATCCTGATATCTCCAAGAAACCCAAGTAACCAAATCTGTGCACAGTAGTCAAAATGCGGCCAAATCATAGCCTTATAAAGAGGGATAACAACTTCCTTATGTTTACTTGTTAGCATGCTTTTCAACATCCAAGTGTCTGTGCAGTTAGCCTAATGACTATGCGCTTCGCAACCATATGCCTGGGGAAGGAATGTCCTAGGTTCGATTCCCATTGATGACATGAGGAGCTTAAGGATCTTCCTCAGTCATAGTCAAGTTAGCTGGTCTTGGGCATAGACAGCAGGGTTTTCCCCCCAGTTTATCTGGGGTTTTTCATCTCGCAAGCAGGCAAACTGGCCCGTGAACACACACGGATACAGTCAGGAATACTTAACACAATCCTTCAGCCATAGGTCTGAATTGTCAGCTATGCCAGTCCGGAGCTTAGATAAAAATAGGGGGGATTGAGGTGGTGCCATACCTCCCCGTAAAAGTGGCTCACGGCCGTTGAATCACCATACGAAATGAATGAATGAGCATCCAAGTAATCCTTTGAGCTATTTTACCAACTTTTGCAATATGCCCTCTGCACTTCAACTCTTTGACCACAATTATCCTGAAGTCCCCAGCCCCATCAATTTCCTGAAATCCATTACTTGCAATGTGATACACCATATGCAACCTTTACAACCCAAAGTGCATAACCTTACATTTCGCAACATTAAATTGACAATCATTATCCTTTGCCCACAATGCCAATTTATTTAAATCATCCTGCAGAATATCTACATCAACTTTATCAACTATCGCTCTCCCCAGTTTTGCATAATCAGCAAACAACTGAATATCCCCTCTTAAATCTTTCCCTATGTCTTTGATATACAAATTAAAGAGTAGTGACCATAGTACCAAACGCTAAGGTACTCCACTAGTCACCATCGTTCTCCTAGATTTGATTCCACCATATACTACTCTCTGGTGTCTGTCTGTCAAGCCACTCTCCCTATCCATTCCCACTTGCTGCAACTTTTGTAATAGCTTTCCATGCATTATTCTGTCAAATGCCTTTGCAAAGTCCAGCAGTATCACGGTGTAACCATTTCCTTTATTCAGTACCACTGCCACTTAATTATAAAGTGTGATTAAATTACTAAGACAGGAACTACCCATTACAAAGCCATGCAGCCCACTATAGAGTATCGCATCCCTGTTCACCCACTGTTGGATTTTAAACAACTTTTCAAATACTTTAACAACCACTACTGAGATATTAAGTGGTCTGTAGTTTGCTCCGTCTGTCTTGCAGCCACCTCTATATAATGAAACTATCTTACCCTCTTTTCACTCCCTTGGCACCCTGCAAGAGCTGAGACCTTTGATTGAACAACTTCATCAGAGGCAATGCCAATTGTCTTGCATATTTACGAGGTAAACAGGCTGATATGCCATCCAGTCCCACTGCTGTATGCACATTGATATTTTCCAACACGATGAACACCTCCTGTTTATCTCTGTCACATCAACAACTGCAAAATCGCAAATCTCGTCCTGGGTGATACACCTTTGCAAAATGATCACTCAAGCAACTCAACTATTTCTTTTGCCTCTGTCACCATCCTACCATCAGCATTTATTCTCTCTCTCTCTCTCTCTCTCTATATATATATATATGTCTGTGTGTACACACATATCACAAATCAACGGACATATTACATTCATCAAAATGAAAGCAGATATGCACATAGCATGTAAAACTGCAAGGGCTGGATGTTGATAGTGCATAGGAAGTGGTAAAGGAGTATTTGAGGGAGGTAATGGCAGACTGCATACCTAGAGTCAAGAGAGTAAATCAAGTGGGAGTTAAATGGATGAATTTCTTCATTAAACTGGAGCTGCAAGAAAAGAAATAATTGTGGAGGGAATTTAAGGAGAAAGATGACTTGCAGGCACATAAACAGTACAAGGCAGAAACCAGAAGGGTAACTAGTGTGGAAAGAAAGGCAAAAGCAGATCATGAAAGGAAGTTAGCAATGCAGGCTAAAGAGAATCCCAAACAGTTCTTTCAATATGGTGCAAGTAAAAGAAAGAATGTATATGACAAAATGATTTTAATGAATACCGATGGTAGGGAGGTAACTGAACTGGTCGAAATAGTAGAATTACTAAGTGAACACTTTGCAAGAGTATATCATACAGGTGGTGATATTGCAGGAACGAGAGAGCCAAAGGCTTATATGGGAACTGAAGTAAATGAAATTCAGGTGCATAGCATATTACAGAACCTTCATGTGGATACAGCTGTGGGATTGGATGGTATACCAGCTCGAGTTTTATGTGAAGCAGCGAGGGAATTGTCAGTGCCCCTGACCATATTGTTTAATCTAAACATCAAGCACTGGGTTAGTTCTGAGGGGTTAAAAAGAGGGGAAAATAGTTCTACTGCATAAAGGAAGCTTATGTAGGAAATTACTGACCGATCACTATATCAGGAGATGTTGTCAAAGTATTGGAAAAGTTGGTCAAGAGCAAAATACAGCAATGGATAGATAGAAATGGGCTACTCCAGGGTTTCCCAAAGTAAAGTGAATAAGTGTTTGATGTCATTGACCAAGCTGTGTATTTTTTAACATGAAAGTAATTCGGGAAAGGGAATACTGCTGCTTATGACCAGTCATAAAAATTGCCTGCAAGCCGATTAGAACAATTATCATTACATAACACCTCCAGGGAGTCCAAAGATTCATCGAGGGAGGGCACTTGCTCTACAACTCTCCATCACCACTAACCGCAACTACCTTCATCACTGCCATCTACTGCCAACCACCACCACTATTTTCACAGGCAATCACAAACGCCCATGGTGGGATTCGAACCCGCAGCCTTTTGGCGGGAGAGCGGATACACTAACCACTCATTCAACCAGGATGGCTAAAATGGACGGTGTATCCTTTGTTCTCAAAACTGAACAAAATAACATCTGTGTTACAAATGTCACTGACCAAGCAGCATATTTTTAAACATGGAAATATTCATGAATTATCATTAATTTTCACATATCGAAATCTTACAACATTCGGGAAAGGGAATACCGCTGTTTATGACTGGTCATAAAAATTGTCTGCAAGCCGATTACAACAATGGGCGGTGTATCCTCTGTTCTCAAAACTGAACAAAATAACATCTGTGTTGCAAATGTTAGTGACCAATCAGCAAGGAAGTATAAAGAAAATTTTTCCAATGAAATTGAAGATCAAGATAGTCTGTATCCGGTTCTCAGAAATAGTAATACTGAATACTTTCTTTCACAAATTCGTATTGTAGTGTGTAAGTGCTTGTTTTGAAAACAGAGTGCCCTGATTTTTTAAAAGTAACATGCCTGCAGAGATAAATTTTAATACGAATAAGAGACAAAGTACTTTGTTTAATTTTGGTGTTAAGAAATCTCGTATTGAAGGTGTTTGTGATGCAACAAACAGTGATTCATCCAGCTCAAGCCTTCAGAGTGATCTCCATGATGTACAAAAGGAGGCAGAAACTACCAGCACACAGGAGAATAAGTCTGAATTCACTTGTAAGTACTTATGATAATATTATAAAAAAATTTTGATGATCAGAAAGGGACGTGTCAATGAAAATCAGCGCAAATTAATTTAATGATGTTCGCTTGAGGAAACTACAATATGCTACAAGATTTTATTAGTCCAGTGATTGATAACCGATTTAAATGTAATTTTATATTTGTCAACATGTCACACCATATACGTAAGTGTACTAATACTCTTTATGATTATGCCATAATTAATTATTAAAACATTACAAAATAATGAAGGTGTTCCGTGAAAATTTCAGGATTTGTGAAATGTTCCGTCGTAGGAAAAATCTGGGAAACGTTAGACACTCAATGGGGGGGGGGGGGAAGCATGATTTTCTGAAGGGTAGGTTATGCCTCAGTAACTTGCTCATGTTTTATAATACAGTGACAGCAGAGTTGGATAAAGATAATGGGTTTATGGTGATGATACTGCTGGAATTCTGAAAAGCCTTTGACAGGATATCGCATGGAATTCTAATCAATAAACTGCAGGACATGGGGATGGATATAAAGTTGCTGAAGTGGATAAGAGGGTGGTTGATGGAGAGATATCAGAGAGTAGTTTACTCAGGAGTAGATTCCAGAATAAAGCTTGTGACTGCTGCCATGCCAGAGGGCTCTGTTCTTGGGCCACTACAATTTATTTTATACATTAATGATATAGGAAACGATTTGAAAGGAATTGTTCAGTTGTTTGCTAATGATGCAAAGTTGGGTAGAGTAATAATTAATACTGGTGATGTCAAAATTTTGCAGGATGATTTGGATAGATTGGCTGACTGGTCAAAGGAAAATGGATGCGAGTTTAATGTGGCAAAGTGTAAAGTTATGCATTTTGGAGTGAAAAGATTACCAGCTGTATACCAAGTTGGTGGAACTGTACTCCACGAAATTGATGAAGCCAGAGACTTAAGGGCATTAGTGGATAGGTAGTTAAAGTTTAGGGGTCACATAACAAAAGTGGCTAAAGCAGCTCATCAGATCACTTGGTTACTGAAGAATACTTGACTAGCAGAGACAAGAAGGTTATTGTTCCTATTTATCAAGCCTTGATAAGACCTCATCTTGACTACTGCATGCAGATCTGGGCCAAGGTTTCTTGGTGATGAGGAGGTGGTGGAGAGGATCTAGAGGCAAGTGATCAAGATGGTAGCAGGTCTATGGAATGAACCTTACGAGAACAGGTTGAAGAACAAGTTTGCAGGTTACAGAAACTGGTTGATAGGCGGAAAAGGGGTGATATGATTGAGACATACAGATTACTGAACTTAATTCAGAGGAACCTTTCTTTTAGGCTTACACGGTAATCAGAACACATTTTGGAAAATTATGGAGACAACTACCATGTTTGAGTAAAATTTTAGTTTAATATAAACCAAAATCAACACTTGACGTTTCAACCTTCATATCAAGGCCATCTTCTGGAGCATATACACTATATACATACAGAGAAACAAGCTGCACTACAATCTACATGGTTTGCTAAAGTTACTGACCAACAGTTACAACAAATATTGGCCTAACCTCTGGTGAAAAAATTAGTACGTAGCATACTTAAGACTTTAAGCAACCTTCAGCTAGCATTGGAAACTATTCCATACCAATTGGTTGAAATTTATATGTATAATCATGTTTTTAATATATATATATATATATATAAACATGTTGCTCTCCAGCCCAATGTAATTTTGTAATCAATAGATAATAATAATAACAGGACTCTAGCGTTGATGTAGTCAAGGTTCCTCCTTTTTTTTTTTTCCACCGGAGGTCAGGCCAATAATTGTTGTAACCGTTGGTCAGTAGCTTTAGCAAACCATGCAGATTGTAGTGCAGCTTGTTTCTCTGTATATAGTGTATATGCTCCAGAAGATGACCTTGATATGAAGGTCGAAACGTCAAGTGTTGATTTTGGTTTATATTAGACTAAAGTTTTACTCAAACATGGTAGTTGTCTCCATAATTTTCCAAAATGTATTAATTCAGAGGAAATTTTTCAGAACTGGTGTGTGGGAGAACTAGAGGCCATCCATGGAAACTGAGTAAGGGTGTAGTTAGCAAGGTTGTTAGAAATAGGTGTTTTTGTTTGGAGAGTAGTGAATGATTGGAATAGGTTGTCAGTATTATTAAATCTTGAATGAAAGGTTTAAATTGTCATAAAACATTTCATTTGGGATTTAACTAGGATACAAATAAATTTTCCTAAAGAAGTACTTGTATATAGGTATAAATGAAATTGTAAATAACGTATTAGTCCTTTGTTTTGTAAATTCATCTGTTTTGCTATATTGTTAACTGTGCTATGTACAACAGAAAGGAATCGGATTTTTGTGAGAATTATATCACAACAGGAAAGGTTAGATCAAAGTTCACACTGAAGTAATCGGCGTAAAGACATAACCCGAGGCAGTCGCGAGGTCTGAGGTGCACGCGAGACATTCACATGGAGAAGATAGTACCGAGTTCAAGGGGCTTAGGTGCCGAGCGGAATCAGTGACGTAGGGAGAGAGCAGAAATGCGGAAGTATAAGAAGCATAGCGGCGGGCTTAAAGCTCCTTTTTCTCTTCATCTCCGTTCAGCTTTCGGGTACCGGTAGAAGTGGCACGAGCGGTCGGGAAGGACGATGGTCAGCGGCAGCTAAGCAACCAGGTGACAGTCCAGTCCAGTCCAGGCATATCTAAAGTACAGCTAGACAGTCAGCGAGAACCAAAGCTTCATGCCGAATCACGAGGACCTGTCCAGGCAGAGCAGTCTCGCCCACATCGGCAAGAGGGTGATTCGTGAACATAGTCACCAGAGGGTCATATCCGAAGACAACATACCGTAGAATGAGGTAACAAGCCACGTGCTCACAAAGGACTGATCGGGAGAAGATACCAGTATGAACCAGATGGTCGGTAATGTAAAATCTTTCTAGTTCCATTGTATTCTGAACTAAGCTGAAGTCCAGGAAAGTGCTGATATATTATGTGATAGGACTTGATAATTAGTAATAGGACTCTAATGCTTAACATATTGATAAATTACTGTAACTCTAAAAGTGCATAGTAGTAGAGTTCGACATTGAATTGTTCAAGTATGCCATCGTCTGTTAGCCTTAGCTGGATGAGATAATCGCTAGCTTAATTGTGTTGTAAGAGCAGAAGTAGGGCAACTTAATTTTGATATTGTCTTATGATGTATTGATTGTAGTTCTATTTTGTCTAGTTAATCATTGTTATGTGCAAGTGCAATTCAGTTTAGTTAAGTGAACTTTTGATATATGTATATCGAGCTAAAGAATGAATAAACATTCATGTTTTCTTTACCTTATAAAGTTGCCTGATCTCTAAAATCAATGCACCACTCACTAAAATCAGAACCTGTATGAATTCAAATGGGGGGGGGGATTGGCTATGACTGCATGTAGAATAAGTTTGTTAAGGATTTGTAATCAACAACAGAATCAGCAAAGCTGGTATGGTGGGAAGTCAATTGAATAAATTCATATGGAATAAGAGAGAAATTAGTAAGAACACTAAATTAGCTGTATACAAGACAGTGTTCAGACCAGTTTTAACTTATGGATCTGAGAGCTGGGTCAGAAGTAAAACGCTTGACCAAAGACTAGAGACCACAGATATGAGAGTCCTGAGAAAGATTAGAGGCGTGAACAGATGGCATCAATGGCAATATCGTATTAAAAATGAGGATATTAGGAAAGAACTTGACATTGTCAGCATCCAGGAATGCATTAGCAGAACTAATCTCAGGTGGTATGGTCACTTAAATAGAATGGGAGAGGAAAGATTAGCAAAACAAGTGTTCTCTGCCAGGTTGGCAGAAAAACGACCCAGAGGAAGACCAAGATATAGGTGGATTGATACGGTACAAAGTGCCTTAGACGATAGAAATATAAGATCTGATAATGTTGGAGTCTTGACAAGTAACAGACTGATTTGGAGGAAAATTGTAGATAGGAAGTTAGTAATGATGTAAATTTTTCATGTAGTACTGTCATATCCTGTACACCCCTTGAGGGTACATGGCAGGAATTTGATGATGATGATGAGGATTTGTAATTGGGATTGCTGTTTGCCAGATTCTAGAATCATAAAATACAAGAGAAATCATACAAGGAGATTTCTCTTGTATAGAAAATAAGATGGCGCAGCGTTATCAAACAAATTTTTCTTAATTCTGAAAGGGAGTTAATTCCGGAATTTGCATTCAGAGGCTTGACTCTAGCCCGAGACAGATTCTTTGTCTGCTGAGCTTTACACTCATAACCAACCGAAGGGATAGGATTTAGATAAAACAGATTATAATAGCAGAGGGGTCAAAGATAGATAAATTACTATATTTGCAGGCACATCTAACAATTTTCGAATGGAGTTGAGTAAGAATAAAGGAGAGGAATTCTAGCATACCTTGAAACACTAAAACGTAAGAAAACAAACAAGTGACACCCACAACATACTGTTAGCGAAAACTAATAGTATGTTGTGGGTGTCATGACCGTGAATGAGTTCAAAGCAAAGTGCAACTGTTGGACAGTTTTTGACATGATGTTTAGGTCATCCCTCGATGAGTCTCAGGAATCCTTGAAGTTGCCCTTAATAATAATATGATGATGATGTTTATATAATAATAGCTAATGTTTTCACAGTATGTTTTGTTTGAAAGAGGGAAAAATCGCCCCATCTTTCTCTTTATCATCTGACACCACCATATCTACACTCAATGGACAACACATTATTAGAGATGGGATGATGGGAAGTTGGCACTAGCATCCCCGCACAGAGTGAAAAGTCCCAAACAGAACACAGACTGTAAATAAGCAGACATCAGGGCTTCCCAACAGTGTATCGCAATTGATGAACATGGGTAAATGTGGTGATCTTAGTGACTTTATTTCCCCAAGACATAGGGGTCATTCTATCACCCAAGTGACAAGAACCCTCGAAGGATTCTCGAGGGCAATCGTTTCAAGGGTCTACTGCGAGTACACTATCAATGGACATAGCAGCAAGTAAGTGGTAGACAACCACATGGCATTGATGACCGGGGTCGATGTAGACTGTCCAGACTCGTACAGACCAGCGGCAGGGCCACGGCAGCACAAATCACATCCAGTTTCAATGTCGGAGGTCCAAGTAGCATCAGCAAGCGAATGATATGGTGTACCCTGCATGGGCTACGGGAGCCAATGCCCTAATCATGTACCACTATTGAGAGCTCATCATCGGGCATTGTGCCTTGCCTAGTCTTGGGACCATCAAACTGGACCTCTGCAGAGTGGACCAGAGTTGTGTGATCTGATGTATCCTGTTATCAGTTGTACCGAGCTGACGGCAGGGTGCAGGTGTGGCATTGACAGCATGAAGCCATAGCCATGTCATGCCAAGTAGGCTCTGTTCAAGAAAGTGGTGGCTCTGTGATGGTTTGGGAAGCCTTCTCATGTGACACATTAGGTCCCTTAGTGTGTCTGGAGAGGTCCTTAAATGCTGCGAGCTACCAGAACGTGCTGGCTGATCACCTACTCACTTTCATGGCCTTTGTGCATCTGTCGATGGTCTGTTTTGGCAGGACAATGGGCAGCAACCACCCAGGCATGGCCCAAGGAATACTCATTCAAGTTTAGGACCATCCAGTGGCCCCCAAAGTTCTCGGATTTAAATCCATGTATCTGGGACCAATGTCTAAGGTGCAGTTGTGGCCAATGCTGCAACAGGCATGGCTGGAATTACCTCTGGCATCTAGTGGAGTCAATGCCTCGGAGAGTACAGGCTGTTATTTTTACTAGAGGAGGACCAACATGCTATTAGATAGCTATCTCATGTTTTGTCCAATGAGAATAAAATTGCAGCACTAGTTTATAACATTGAAGTTTTCTTTGCATTTGAAGTAACAATATAGATGCTTTTTGTTAGTTACATCACATTTTAGTACAAGGAAAAAGAGGTATCGATTTGTCCCTAGTTTTAATGAAACTGACTTACAATTCATTTTTCAGTGAACTGTTCATTTCATGATTTGCAGTTTCGATGAACTATGATTTTCCTATGAAATGTCTTTCGATAAACTGCATTTCTGGGAAATGGCAATTTGGGAAACTACCTTTCAATGAATTCCTTTTTCAGTTAACAATTGTTCGATGAATTGTTTTTCGAATTAATTGTTTACTCAATTCTTTTTTAGAGAAACTGTTTAATGAATTATTTTTTTTTTGGAAATTGTTTATTCGATTATTTTTTCTGATAAACTGCCTTTTGGTGATTGTTGTTCGGAGAACTGTTTTCAATAAATTTTCTGCACACTATCCACGAACAAGAACATGTTTTAGTGAGAATATAATAGGAAGCACTGGGAAGTGATTATTCCACACGTTCTCTTTAACATCCCACATAAATAAAGGAATGCAGGGGAACAGATTGTAAGATCTAGTGTAAAATACAAATGGGTAAGCTAAAGAAAGGAGCCATCGCTTAGATTACTCTGGAGAAATCATTATTACCAGCCATAAGATCAACAATTAGGCCTCTCCTATTCGTGATGACATTATCCCATAAGTATCAAGTTTTTGCACTTGGTTATAAATTAAATTAAAAACGCCATGAAATTATATTCTTGTGTAATCCAAGTGTAAACAAACCAAGTTTGTGTGTGAAGTATCTTCATGACTAGGCTACTTGTATATAGAAGATATTTACTTCACATTAACTGCCTTGGCTCTTACTGATGAGACCTCAATACAGGCTGCAACAGTTCTGCATAGTGGCCCTTCCCATAATGGGATACTAAGGCAATTAATATGAAATCATTAGCTTCTATATACAAGTAGCTTAATTGTGGAGATACTTCACATGCAAGTTGTTTGCTTACACTTGGATAAAGGATTAAACAAGAATATAATGTCATGGAATTTTTAATTTAACTATCCCATAAGATGTTGTGTCCACGGAAGACACCAATAAGAAGTAAGCTGGCAGGCACTTGTAATACAACCTAATCAGGATCAGTCTGAGTTGACTCAGAACCCAAAGGTATATTGAACAAACTGTAATAAGAAATTCCACTGACAAGTGACATGCTTAGGGTTGTAGAGTAAGGCTAAGGTGGATCAGTTGTCTAGAATAAGGGCCAATACAACTAAGACCACAAAACCAATGGATTATGATTGTTAATGGATTAAATTAACCAATTAACCTTGCCAAGAAATTATATTCTTGTTTAATCTTTTATCCAGGTATAAGCAAAACATGTTTGCATGTGAAGCATCTTCAAGACCAGGCTGCTTGTATACAGAGGCTGATGCCTTCACATCAACAACCATGGTATCCCATAATGCAAAGCACACTATTTTTCAGATGTGCATAATGCTATGCATTATGGGCGGGCCACCACACAGACTGGTTTACACCTTTCACTTGCAAAAGGAGAGTGTGCTTTGCGTTATTGGATACCAAGGTAATCAGTGTGAAGTCATCAGCCTCTATATACAAGTAGAATAGTCGTGAAGCTAGTCAACACACACAAACTTTGTTTTGGTACACTTCCACAGAGTATTAAATAAGAATATAACTGTGTGGCAAGTTTAATTATGTTTGTTAATTGGACTTGTCCTTTGACTGGTTTGCCAGAAGTGATGGTTGGTTGATTAGAGGTTTACTGACACAAGGGCTGCAAAGGTCATACAACACCAAGCCAAAGGTTACAGTGGTACTCAATAAATAGTAATAAAGATAAAAATTAATAAATATGATATATACAAAACACAAATGTTAAAAAATAAGTTAAGAAAACCAGTGTCAACATATAGAAAGAAAAGTTACAAACATCATGCAATTTGTCTGGGTCTGATAAGATCTGCATGATTGTATGTGGCATGGCCAGACAAGTAAAAATTTGATTCCTACTCAAAATGAAATTTTCCTCCACAGAATTGGAAGATTCAGGTAGTCAGAAAGTTTATAATAAATATAGGAAGGTTTCTTGTAAGACCTAGACCAGAGAGGTTGTTTGATATGCCATATTTCTAGGCTGTGTCACAAGCTTTTTGCATGTCAAAGAACAGTTAAATGAGATGTTCTCATTCCTGGAATGCATCTCTTATACATGTTTCTAAACAGACCACACGTTCCACCAAGGTTTTGGATAAAATGGAAATCTAGATGACGTTTTTGGAATAGCAGCTATTGCTGCCTGGACAAAACAGGTGTGAGGCTGTTAGTGGGAAGAAGAGCAAACGGAATGAAATATACTGATGGGTGTTTCCATAATCGAGACGTTTCTTAGGTGCTAGATTATGAAACATACACACACACGTTGGTGGGTACCAGTGGTGAATTCTCCATGCTTGCTGCACTAGCGCATCAATTGAGAAAGAAGCACCATTTATTTATTAATAAATTTATGCATTTATAAGCATTCCATTTAGGCTTTTATTTTTGTAGACAGAAAACGTCTTAAGCTTGTGCGGCAATAATTGAGCTTTGCATTGTGAATCGAAGGCCGATGCTAGCTCGTCTAGTCAAAGCTACCCTGGCTTGCTCGGATGTAGGAGCTTACAGGTCCTCGCAGCAGCATTGTGATTTCGTGTACACACGCGTAGCCATTTCACGTCGTCTCACTCTGTTGCTTAAACCACAGGCCATACGCAGTCAACATAGCTCTAGCCAGTGAGCTTCAGCAGCCTTTACAAGTGTGCATGTTGCTTGAGAAAATTAAGTTACAACCAACTTTTTATGACAATGTTATTGACCAGTTCATAAAGAAGAACTGTAGGGTAGCATTTGTATTCAAGTAGCTAAATTGAAAAATATAGAATATCATTTGTAAAATAAATGTTGTATTTGTATGATTAAATGTACATAAATTTCTAAATACATTGTTTTAAATGGTCAGAACAGGTAACCCTCGCATAACACGGTACTTATACAACGCGGTCTACAAACTGTAGTAACCCTTGTTCAATGCGGTACTCGTACAACGTGGTTTTGACAAAAACACATCTAGAAATTGTAGTAACCGTTTATCTTTTCATATATTTTTCACCGTACGACTTAAAAATCAAATTTTATCTTTGTTAAATTTGTGTCTGCCTGTATCATGCAAGTAGTTATAAGTAGCAAATTTATATTAGGGGAAACCCTTTAACATGCATGTATCAATTGTATACCGTATAATTTATTGTTGAAAATTGTCTTTGTTTTCTGCCAGGAAAGCGCATTAAAAGTCATAAGTGTGTTATCTCAAGCTGAGCACTTTATTTTCTGGTGAATTACATACATAATTAATATGTAATGGCCACAAATTGCATTGAAAGGGAAAAAAAGAATATTGAAAAGAAAATTCATCTCGAAGAAAAAAATTAAAATCATGGATCGGTTGAAAAATGGAGAAAAACCAGTTGTTGTAAGGACTCTGAATTTAAATGAATCAACAATTCAAACAATCAAACACAATGAACATAAAATCCGAGAAAGTGTTTATTGCTGAGTCAATGGTAAGTGCAAAGCTCGCTGCTCATATACGATTCTAAGAGAAAAATGAAGAAGTCTCTAGTGATTTGGAAAGAAGATGCACTCAAAAGAAAATTCCTTTCGAGATGGAAATCTTAAAACAAAGTTTATAATTCAAAGTTTATAAATATTTATAATGCAGACCAGGTGTTCAATGCTGATGAATCTGGGTTATATTGGAAAAAAATGACAAAACGCAGCTATTTTTCGAAAAATGAAAAATCAGCTCCTGGATTCAAAGTTTCCAAACACGAGAATAACTCTACTGTTTTGTAGTAATGCATCAGGTGATTACATGACAAAACTAATGTTTATTAACTGATCCTCAAATCCTCGTGCTATGAAAGATTAAAATATGCACTTATTTTTATTTTGCCTAAAATATTTATGCATTACATGCAATGAAGCTTAATTACAATTTGTAATTTTTATAATTTTATACTATGTATTTGTGTCATAGTTTATATGTTTTCTTAACTTACCTGAATTAAATAAAAATATATTTTTGTTGGGTATGTCATTGTGGTTTATATAATTAAAAAAAAAAAAAAAAAAGATTTTTGTATATGATCTGAGTCTCGCATAATGCGATTTATATAATGCGGCATTTCTATGGAATCTAACATCCACGTTATATGAGGGTTACCTGTAATTCATTATTCCAATAATCAGATTTCAATCACACCTCTCACTCCCTAAATGATAACAAGAGGAAGCATGAATTTCAAGACCAGCATTTGCCCCAGGTGGGTACAAGGCAAGTACTACTCGAACACAGATGAGAGAACCCTTGACACTTCTGCACACGTCATAAGAAGGCGAATCCATTCCAATAAAAGGGTAATCAATCCATCTTATGGGAAGTTTGTTTATTATTACATCAGAAAATTAGCTTTTCTTTTATGAACATTCTAGTTTTTAAAGTGGTAACTATATCTAAGATAAATGATTAAATATCCATTCTTTTGATTTTGATTCTGCTTACATTTTTTTCCGACCGGATGTCAGGAAGGGCATCTGGTCGGAAAACTTCAGTGCCAACTTAAACTATGATTATGAGTCAAAGAGAAAATGATATAAGGGCTAGGGCGTACCCCTTAAGCGACGCGCAGCCACATCGCCCTACAGCTGCGAGAAGTGGACGAGGGCTACCGCATCAAGGGTGGGTGCGGTTAAAGAAGCGAGCCCAGCAGGTGGAGAGGATGTTGCGAGTGGGAACACTGAATATTGGAAGCATGACTGAAAGGGGAAGAGAGGTGGCAAACATGAAGAGGAAGTTGGACATTTTATGTGTGCAGGAGACAAGGTAGAAAGGGGGAAAAGCAAAGGAAATGGGAAATGGATATAAATTGTTCTACTCTGGAGCGAATAACGAGGGAAGAAATGGTGTAGGAATTGTGGTGTGTGGCAGAATGAAGGGTGAAGTACTGGACATGGGTAGAAGGAACGACAGGATCATGCGAATGAAATTGGGTATTGGAGAAGAGCGGGTGTGGTCGTATTATGTGTATATGCCCCGCAAGTTTGTTGTATAGCAGAGGAAAAAGATGAGTTCTGGAACGTGTTAGATGAAGAAATGAGGGAATTGGAAGAAAATGAGATGGTGATTGTCGGAGGAGACTTGAACGGGCACATAGAGACTGTGAAATGGTGCATGGTGGCCACAGAGTGGGAATGATGAACCAGGAAGGAGAGAGGGTTGTGGACTTTGCAGTAGCGTTTGATCTGGCAATTGTGAACTCGTTTTTCTACAAGAGGGAAGACCATTTGATAACATTTAGGAGTGGTAACAACAGCTCACAAATTGACTACATTTTGACTAGAAGAAAACATCTTAAGGTTGTGACAAATTGTAAAGTAATTCCAACAGATCAAGTAGCACAACAACACCGACTGCTGTGCGCAGACTTTAAAAATAAGATCGAAGATAAGAACTTCTGGATGCCATGGAATGAAGACAATTAAGTGGTTTCGCTTAAAAGAGGAGAGTGTGAGGAATCGTTTTAGAGAGAGGGTGTTAGAGAGGATTTCAGATGGACTGGAAAGTGTACAAGATTGGTGGAAACATAATTCAAAAGTAATCCTGAGCTGTGCAATTGAGGTGCTTGGTGAGACATCTGGAAAGATTAGAGAGCAAAAGGAGGGTTGGTGGTGGAATAATGATGTACAAGTGGCAGTGACAGCTAAGAGGAAGGCAAAGCAGAAGTGGGATGAGTCAAGAGTGGAAGAGGACAGAGAGGTGTACAAAGAGAGAAAGCAAGAAGCCAAGAGAGTTGTGGCACAGGCGAAGGCCATGGCATATCAAGATCTGTATGATCAATTAGAAACAAAGGAAGGACAGAGAAAAATTTACCAACTAGCGAAATGTAGAAATAAAGCAGCAAAGGACATCTTACATGTGAGGGAGATCAAAGATGCTGAAGGAAGAGTATTATGGAGGGATGTGGACATAAGAAAAAGATGGAAAATATACTTTGGGGGACTTTTGAATGAGGAAAATGCAAGGACTCACAGAGGAGATGGGCAGCCTTCTGAGGGGATGGTGCAGAACATCAGTAGAATGGAAGTGACGGAGGCCATGAAGAGGATGAGGAATGGAAAATCAGTGGACCCCAACAGAATTCCAGTGGAGGCATGGAAGGCACTGGGGGAAGAGGGAATTGACCTGCTATGGGACCTGTTCATGAAAGTTTGCCTTCAGGAAAATATACCCGAGGAATGGAGGGAGAGTACTCTTGTTCCCATCTACAAGGGTAAAGGGGATGCACAAGACTGTAAAAATTACAGAGGAATAAAGTTGATGTCCCACACAATGAAGATCCTAGAAAGGGTTCTTGATGGTAGATTGAGGAAGGAGGTGGAGATTGCAAAGGAACAATTTGGCTTCATGCCTGGTAGATCAACAACAGATGCTATCTTTGGGTTACAACAGATGATGGAAAAATATCGATAGAAACAAAGGGAGCTACATCTAGTATTTATTGATCTGGAGAAAGCATAGGATAGAGTGCCAAAGCAAGAAGTCTGGAGGTGTCTGAGGGAGAAGAAGGTGCCGGAGAAATATGTCAGGTTGGTGCGGGAAATGTACAGAAATGTGAAGACAAGTGTTCGGGCCTGTTTGGGACAGACAGAAAGTTTTCAAGTAACAGTTGGCTTGCATCAAGGGTCAGCATTAAGTCCGTTTCTGTTTAATATTGTGATGGAGGTGGTAACAGAGGAGGTGAGAGAAGATGTGCCTTGGACAATGTTGTATGCAGATCACATCTTGCTGTGTGTAGATTCAAGAGAAGAAGCGGGAACTAAACTGGAAAGATGGAGAAAAGTACTGGAAGAGAGAAGTATGAGACTGAGCAGAAGTAAGACAGAGTATATGTGTTGCACAGTGGGGCAGCGGCAGCCAGGAGACAGATCTGGAGCTAGAAGGAGATGTCATCAGGAAGGTGAGAGACTTTAGATACTTAGGTTCAACAGTGGAAGAAGATGGAGGAGCTGAGAAGGAAGTGGGATGCAGGATACAAGCGGGTTGGAGGAACTGGAGGGAGATGGCTGGAGTGTTATGCGATAAGAGGGTGCCGATCAATCTGAAAGGCAAAATTTATAGGACAGTAGTGAGGCCAGCTATGACATATGCTATAGAAACTGTGGCCCTGAGGAAAAATAACATCAGCAGGATGGAAGCAGCAGAGATGAGAACGCTTAGGTGGATGTGCGGTGTGACCAGAAAGGATTGTCTGAGAAATGACTATGTCAGGGGAACAGTGAAAGTTACGAACTTAGGAGCAAAAATACAGGAGGCAGGGTTGAGATGGTTTGGTCATGTGATGAGGAGGGAGGACGAACATGTGGGAAGAAGGGTCATGCAGATGGATGTGCAAGGAAGGCGGAAGCGTGGGCGGCCAAAGAAGAGATGGAGGGAGCTGGTAGAAGAGGACTTGAAGATGAAGAACTTGGATGTGGTGACAGCCCAAGACAGGAAGGTGTGGAGGAGACTCATTACAAACAGTGACCCCACTTAAGTGGGAGAAGCTGCAGAAGAAGAAGAAGTTACAGTAATTACACGTGGTTCATAAGCACTTATTATGAAAGGATATACATGATGACTTGGACCTATGAGGCGTCCAGCAGGGAAAAAAAATTCTCTCTGTAGTATCTAAGTAAGCCGGACTGCAGATGTTTAATTATAGGTATAATATCATACAAATTATTCAGTCTTTTTCAGCCATGACAACTGCCACTGTTGAATTATGTATACTTTTATCTCCTACTGACAGCCTGTATAGGGAACTAACAGGCAGTTATCAGAGAAGTGACAAGATGAACTAAAAGCTGCATTTTCGGTCTCAGTTTCTTTAATTCAACTGTAGCTTAAGACACAACACAACTGATCATCCATTTGAATAATATCTGATAAAATTTCATAAAATCATTTGATAAAATGATTTTTTTATTTCATTGAATACCACTGATTAACTTAAAAAATGAAAATGCATGGTCTCTAAAGAACTCAGTGTATTTGTGTAAATCACATCCTTTAGTAGCTGCTCTTTTATGTGTTCAAGTGCAGGTCAACAGTACTTATTGTACAGTCATACCCCAACTTACGTGAATCCGGAGTTAGGCGGTTTCTTATATATACGTATTCCAGTCCCGCTTCATGCCTCACCACTAGTCGGATGTTTCAGGCACCGGCCGCATTCGCCAGTGTCGCCCATGCTGTAAACAAACACTGACGTGTTTCGCACGGTCTCCATTCATACACGATTTTTATAGTCTACAAACCTTGCGAATGTTTAATGTTATGTTCTTGATAAAAATTTTATCATATAAAAAATAATAATGTCGTCCAAAGGAAGCAAGTCCAATTCTTCTACAGCTAGCAAGAAAAGAAAAACATTGACTTTGGAAACAAAACTCAACATTACTAAGGATTTTGAAGGCAGAATGACATGAAAATTTGTGAGCTAGCAAAGATGTTCGATCTACAGGAATCCACAGCAAGAACAATCATAAAATAAAGGTTTATAGATTTTGAAGGACATAAATTCTAACGAGGAACGAACTGTAGCCACAAGGCAAGGGAAAAAAAAATCATTAGCTATGTACGAAAAACTACAATTATTGATTAGATTTCTTAAAAAATATAGGTGTTTTTGTAAACTTTTGGTCCCAATTGTATGTTTGTATATATAAATTACATGCAAAATTATACCCAGTGTTACGCGAATTTGACTTTCGTGCTTTTTGTTGGTCCCACCTACCACGTAACTTCGGGGTTTTACTGTATTTTGATGGGATGTGCCTAAAGATAATATGATCAGATAAGGTGGTAGCTGCAGATCAAACAAATGACTCAGACCTTTAGTGGTCTCTACAGACAGTCAGGAAATGTAAATATTCAACTCTGCATGCAGAGAAGACCTGCTGCTACACTCACAAATGAGTAAGAGACTGTCTTAGCTAGGACAACACTTGTTAGTCTGCCATAATAAATAGTTTGTGGATAAAAGCCTTCCTACAAGCTGTAGAAATAGAAGTAGAAAACAGAGCTCAGATGCCAGAAAAACCAATTCTACCGTGGAAATTATACATGCAAGCATGTAGCCATTTTTTCAGCAGGATAGTGGCGAAATTTTCCACCGCACCTATTGTCTACCAGTAGCTCTTTGAAGCTCATAGAATGGAATACTCTGATTTTGTGCCTGTCCACATAGACAGCTCAAAATCGGAGGACCTAGTGGGATCTTTTGCTATCTTTTCAGATAACATTATATCGCACAAATCCCACTAGAGTATTATCAAATTCATAGCAGAGCTACATGCAATAGAGCTTCCAATAAAAACCATCAGATTCCATCGCTACCAAAGGTGCATCATACATTGACTCGCAAAGCAATAAAAAGTCTAGAGCAACAGAAACATCCTGTGCTCTGTTGACTTCAACACCTCTTTCGTTAACAGAAGCTACCCTTGGATGTACGTTTCTGTTGGATTCTAAGCCATGTTGGGATTAAAGGAAAAGAGCCTGCAGATACTGCAGCTAAGTCAGCTTGTTTCTCTAACATCCACCACCTGGGGATAATTTGTAAAATATACAGATTACATCCACATTATCAGATAAAAACTTCTATTCCGGTAGCAGCTATCTAGGAACAGAGAGACTAATAATAAGTGCTACCAAATTAAGCCCGAAACAAAATTATGGAAGTCTAGCCTGTGCCGAGTATGAACAGAGGAAGATGTTCGCGCTTGGCTCTGTATAGGTAATAGTCATATTCACAGTCCTTCATATTGAGGGGTGATGACATGCCTATGTGTGAGTTCTGTGATGCCAGACTATCCATCACTCATACTTTAATCTACTGTGCTCTTTTTGCCAATGAGTGCAGTCATTATTTTAGCCACTTTTATAATCTGTCTGAGCCGTACATACTCAAGAAGATTTCATCAGACTCATCGATCATTACTCTGGTTTTTAAATTTTTACAGAGTATTAATCTTTATTATATGATGTAAATTATATACTTATTAGTTTAATTTATTGTAAATATGCTTTTAAAACCTGTTATTACGTATATTTTATCAATTTTAATACTTTTTTATGCTTTTTACATCTGTTTTATGCCCATCTTTTACATTTGTTTTTCTACTCGTATTTTATGCCTCATAATTTTAAGAAATGTTTCATTTATGATCATTGTTATTTCGATTTTTATATATAGTTTTTAGACCTATCTATTCTGCTTATTTATTACATGTGTTCTGGCACAGCATAACCACAGATGTCCTTATGCCATTAAACCCAAAAACAAACAAAAACAAACTTCCTCTTCTGGAATATCGCTTCCCCCATACAAAACTTGCTGATACCTATCAGGTCAACAATCAGTGATACCATACTGAGATGGAAGTGCAGGGAGTCAACTGCAAGTGCTACACACAGTGGACAATCCAATACACTTACCGCACGTGATCAAAACGTGCTACGTATGATAACATGTAAAAACCACCACTTGTCGCCTGACACGTTGAATGCAGAGTTCTGGACAACGACTGGAACACGAATCTGCACAAAAACATTCAGAACCAACGATCACAAAATGGGATTCCATGGTAGGACTGCAATATGCAAGCCCCACATTACCCAAACCAACATGCAGCGTCATCTTCAGTGGTGCAAAGATCATGTACAGTGGGATGTGGAAGCTTGGAAAGCTGTGTTATGGAGCAACGAATCACACTACACCCTCTACCAAGCAGATGGACTGGTGTGGCAAATGCCCAGTGAATGTATCTTACCAGAGTGCGTAACTTCAACTATGAAATTTGGAGGTTGCAGTGTGATGGTATGGTCCTGTTTCTACTGGTTTGGCCTCGGACCTCTGTTTGTGCTGCCACAAACATCGAACTCAGAGAGGTATCTGAACATTTTGGACAATGCAATGCATCCTACTTTGTGGCATTTCTATGGAACTGATCGTTGTTTTTTTCAGGAGGACAATGAACTGTGTCATAAGGCTGCTGCTGCTGTAACTGCATGCTTTGTGGACATGAATGTCTTCACAGAGCCCTGATCTCAACCTTATTGAACATCTGTGGGATGAACTGGAGCATTCGATGAGGTCAAGGGACGTCCACCCCACAACAGCCTACAACCTCATTACATGCCTACAAGAAGATTGATCCAATTCCCATTGATCATTATCATACGCTTGTGGAAAGTATTCCCCATAGGACTGCTGCAATAATTGCAGTGAAAGGAGGTCGTAAATCTTATTAACACGTTCGCTACCAACTACGAGTATACTCGTAGTTGGTAAACCAGCTACACAAGCCAGCTACGAGTATACTCATATGATGCTTACCGCCAGCAACGAGATTACTGTACTGACCTTGAAGAAGTGAAAATGCTTGGCTTGTGGAGCTAGCATCAAAACAGTGTATTCTCATAGATGGTATATGCTCTGCACAAGCCAACTACGAGTATACTCGTATGACGCTTACCACCGGCAACGAGATTACCGTACTGACCTTGAAGAAGTGAAATTGCTCAGCGTACGGGAACAGACTATGCCGAAGTAGCGTGGCAGCGAACGTGTTAAGGTGGGTGGCACGGCTGTTTTTTCCTCACACTATAGTGTCCATTGATGTCTTTCCAAAACTATATATTTCGTTCTGTTCACCTCTACCTCTCATCATTCTGCTTTAAACTAGTGCCACTGTTTTCTCCTTTCATCTCCACCCCAGATGAGGATAACTTCTGTTATCATTGACACCCCCCTCCCCCCAATTTGTCCTGCTTATCTTCATGAAAGCGTCATATTTGTTCATTTCTATTCCTGTCAGGATCTCATCCTCATTCAACGATGTCTCACTCATTCCAACAATTTTGGGCCAAATATACTCTATTAATGCTACAATTTCATTTCCTTTATTTCAAATATGCTGGCATTTGTAAACATATATACCAGCTTATTCTGGTTCTATGGCAAGCCTCACCAACATCACTCCGCATATGTCTCCACTATACCTACCCTTGGCCACTCTTCTCTATCATCACTGATCTTACACCTCTCCTCAGACCTGTTTGTTTCCTGCAGATCCCTGGTCATCCCAATCGTTTCATGTGTACACACATATCCGTGCTTGTATCCAATGGTGAGCTATAAGGGGCTTGTGCGAGCCCTTTGTTAAATTTTTCTCAAATTTGCGAACCCTTTGTTCTTCTTGTTTATTTTTTTCTTTTTTCAAAAAAAAATTTTTTTTTGAAACATATTAAGCAGCAAACTCATACGGTAACCTAACAAACATTAGTCTATTCAGCAGTGTATAGATTATTTGGAATTATTGATTCAACTCCTCCTCTATAACGAATGCACCCAAGTTTGTAAATAAAATAAGCGCATGCGCTATCTTTACCCTTCTCCCTTCTGGTAGCCAATCCTATAGTAAAATCAGTAGCCAAGCAAATGTTTTATAAAAAATTTCATTCTTATTATATTTTGATAGTTAAAAAATGTTTTTCTTATGTAAGATAAATTAACACAGTTGATTGTGCTCAAATATTTCATGTTTAGATCATGAAATATTTGTTTAAAAATGATAGCCTTCAGAGGTTAATTGTCCTCTCATACTTTTTGATTGGAATTTGTACACAAGCTGTATTAATAAGTTTCTGTGTGAAATACGGCTTTTTTTTTTTGTTTCCTCAACGATGCGAGCCCTTTGTTAAAATTTCCATAGCTCACCACTGCTTGCATTCGTCATCCACTCTTCTCGTGCAGTTTCTCCCTATCCACCCCGATCCCCTGTTTGTTGCGTGTTCCTTCTCTCTCTTCACTCATGCCACTCGCCTCTGCATTCACACTTTGCCACTCTTCTCTATCACCACTGATTTTGCACCTCTCCTCAGACCCATTTGCTTCCCCACACACACATCCCTAGTTATCCTAATCCTTTCTTGTGTACATACACATCTGCCCTTGTAACCATCATCCCTTCTTCTCATGCACTGTCTTCCTATCCACCCCGATCTCCCGTTTGTTTTGTGTTCCTTCTCTTCACTCATGCCACTCACATCTGAATTCACAAGCACCCCTACCCTACTTTCCTGCTGTTCCATTTCTCTTCTATCACCTCTTGATTCCTCATGTCTTCCATTGACTTCAGTCATTACTCTCTCTTGCAGAAAGAGTTTCTACAATGACTCACAGCAAATCCATTTAAATATAGGCCATCTCTTTTATATAGTGCCATCCATCCTTCAAATTCATCCTACACATTCACAAAATGAATTCCTTTCTCTTTACATAAATCTGCAAGCATCCCATTCATAAATTATCCTCCCTCGCGTCTTGACTCATCACTATCAATACTCGGACAACATGCTGACTACCTTTCCTATAGTTCGCCCACCGTTTGTAGGTCCCTGCTTCGTGTCTTTCCAAGAATAGTCGATTCATGTTGAAGGGGAGAAAGAAACGAAGGACATCCGAACTGGTCGCCAACACGCGAAATCATGCTTTATAGGTAAAATTTTCCAACTGTTATACAAGCAACATAGTTAACTACAATAATCATAAAAGAGAAGTTAATTTTCTGACCAGTAATAATAAACAACTCATCCCACAATACGGATTGATTACCCTATTATCGAAATGGATTCTCCTTTTTCTGAGATGCGCAGAAATGTCGAAGGATCTCTAATCGGTGGGCGAACTATACCACGGTCATCCTTTACTCTCCTTAGCTACCTCCAGATATCTATTCTTACATTCTCCTTCATCCAGATCATTTGTGCCCAATACCAACTCTTTTGCCCACTTTTTCTCACATCTAGTATTTCAGTCAGTCTTAACTACACTTCTAATAATTGAATCCCATATATGGCCATTCTCGAATCATAGAACACCTCTTTCACACTGCCATCTTTTATTCCCGCCTTCCTCTCCCTTCCATACACAATTGTTATTCTCCATGTTTCACTCGGCAATTGCTTCATCTCTTGATCATTTTCACGAACTCACTTCTCTTCGATATCTCCATGAGGCCTATCACACTCGCTGTCTCACAGTAGGTTGGGTTTAACTTCCGCATACACTATTTTCAATCACCTCATTTATACTCTCTTTCACATTTTTTCACTATAATATAAACCCAGAACTCTATTCACTATAACACTTTCAGTTTCCCGGCTTTCATCATTAACTTCCATCAATTCATTTTCTCCCATTTATTGCTCATAAAACATCTACGACACACTATCTCCACTCTCATACAACAGTTTAATATTTCTCGGCAAAAGGATACATTGCGCACACACTATATTTCATAAAATTTCCCATGTCAACTCCCCTGATCAACGATGTCTTGGCTGACATTGTTCTCGTACTCCTTAGGGCAATGAATAACTATTTATATATCATACGCAGCAAAAATATATAAAAAAAATAAATAAATAAATAAATAAATCACGCAGTCATACACAAGGATACTATAACCAGTAATTGTCAAAAATATCATTAATTATACATTATTATTATTGGATGGATGCCTCAATGCAGATAATCCGAAGAATTATCACAGGAGACTCAAACTATCCACACACTCTATCATACCTTTCCTTGAACCCACTGACAGATAAAGCACTGATAACTGACTCTGGCAACTCATTCCACTCATTCACAACTCTCCAAGCAAAAAATCTAGTCCTCACACCCCTACTAACCACACTTTTATTCAACTTCTAGGGATAACAACTTGTTCTGGCACCTCTAGCCAAGTGCTGAAACATTTCCCTGCATCAATCATATAAAACCCTTCAAGCAACTTAAATGTTTCTATCATCTTCTATCATTATCAACCAACTTCTGCAGTCTACACACCCTCAATTTATCCTCATAGATAACATTCCACAGACCACTCACCATCTTGGTCACTCACTTCTGAATCCTCTCCACTACTTCCTCATCCCCAAGAAAACCAGGAGACCAGATCTGAGCACAGTAATCCAGGTGTGGACATATCATCAAGGCCTTATAAAAAGAGAAATAACAATTTCCTTATCTCTACTTGTTAATGTGTTGTTCTTCAATAGCCAAGTAATCTTAAGGGCTACCTTAGCAATATGTCCTCTAAGCTTTAATTCTCTGTCTACCACAACCTCTAAATCTCTAGCTTCATCTATTTCCTGGAGTACAGTTCCACCAATGCGGTACACAGTTTGTAATCTATTATGTTGGAGGTTTAATGGATTTTTTACAACACTCAAAAAGAATTAAAATAGAATTTAATACTTCCTATATTTCGTCCTAGTCACTAGGACATCTACGGGGATTACAAAGACAATTAATGTAACATGCACACAAAAACTTACAATACTAAGCCCAACCATGTGGGTGACAATAAAGTCCTATCTAGGTGGAGCGCCCTCTAAGGGCAGTTGTAGGTGGCCTGGAATGTAAGGTGGGACCTCTGGTGATGACTGTTTCCCAAATCTTCGGAAGCTTAATGCAACCGTATTTGTTAAGATTTGGTTGGTTTTTGAGAGCTGCTGCTGCTTCTAAGAAAAGTCTCTCTTTCTTGAATTTGCTGTGGTGGAGCATAGTGGTTTTCTTCCATGATACTCTGTGGGTAGTGTCCAAAACATGGTCAGCCAAGCCTGAATGGCCATAGTTGTGTTTAACGATGTACGACTTGTGTTCCTCTAGGCGGATGGATGCTGATCTGCCTGTCTGTCCAAAGTACGCAAGCTTACAGGAACAGGGTACTTTGTAAACTCCAGGCAGAGAGAGAGGAGGGAGCTGATCTTTCGTAGAACGGATAAGGGTAGCCAGTTTGCGGTAGGGCTTATATGCTGTGTGTAGGTTATACTTTTTTAGTATCTTGGCTATTTTTTCCGAAGTGCCACGGATGTAGGGTATGGTGATGGCATTTTTAAATTCTTGTTAATGAGAGGGACGGGGAATGGGGGAGGAATTGATTATTTTTTTGATGCTGTGTTCGCTGTAGCCATTGGAGAGGAAGGTTCTGTGTATGTAGTTAAGCTCAGTAGTGAGGGTGGTTCCACTGGAACAAAGATTGTGGGCTCTCTTGGTAAGGGTTTTAATGATGCCATATTGTTGTGAGGGGTGGTGGTGGGAGAGTTTGTGAATGTATCTGCCTGTGTGTGTGAGTTTTCTGTATACAGTGAAGGCAAGTGTATCATTAGGCAGGCGCGTGACTAAGGTGTCTAGGAAGGGTAAACAATTGTTCTTTTCCTTTTCCATAGTAAACTGGATTCTTGGATGTAGGCTATTGAGATGACCAAGGAAGGAATCTAATGTGTCTGGGCCATGAGGCCAAATAGAGACCAGATTACATTCCAGGCCACCTACAACTGCCCTTAGAGGGCGCTCCACCTAGATAGGACTTTATTGTCACCCACATGGTTCGGCTTAGTATTGTAAGTTTTTGTGTGCATGTTACATTAATTGTCTTTGTAATCCCCATAGATGTCCTAGTGACTAGAACGAAATATAGGAAGTATTAAATTCTATTTTAATTCTTTTTGAGTGTTGTAAAAAATCCATTAAACCTCCAACATAATGTCCTCACAGCACTTAAGCCTCTACACAAGTTTGTAATCTATTTATCCCAAAATGCATAACTTTACATTTCTCCACATTAAACTGACACCTTTGCCCATACTAACAGCCTATTTAAATCATCCTGCTAGCTCTCCACATCACCTTGATTAACTATTACTCTACCTAATTTTGCATCATCAGCAAACAACTGAATATTTGCTTTCATCATCATCATCATCATGCATATCTAGGATTAAGGCCTAGTGTGGCCTGTTCTGGCCTTAGAAGTCATCATTGAATCATTTAAAAGGACGCCCTGGTTTTCTTTTTCCTAATGGTTTGTACTTTAAGGCTTGTTTTGGTAATCTTTCTGTTTTCATTCTTTGAACGTGTTCCATCCATTTATGTTTATATTTTTTAATTGTTTCTATTACTGGTTCTTGGTTTAATTCTTTCATAATTTCTTCATTTCTTTTGTGATCAAATACAGTATACTTTGCAGTTTTTCTCATAAACTTCATTTCTGTTGTTATTAATCTTTGTTTGTATTTTTGTTTTTATTGTCCAGATTTCACTTCCATACAATAAGACTGGTAGAGCTAATGTATTGTATACTTTTAGCCTGGTTTGTTTTTGAACTAGGTTCAGTTTAAATATAGAATTAATTACGCCTATTATTTTTAAATATTTTGCAATTTTTACGTTTATATCTTTTTCATTTTCGTATATGATCATACATCCTAGGTAGTTAAATGAATTCACCTGTTCTAAGATCTTGTTATCTGTTATTTGCTTTCATGTTATTTCCTATATCAGTTATGTACAAATTAAACAGTAGTGGTGCCAACACTTCCATCCAGTCTATATCTCCAAAGTCCCCCATAATAATCACTCGACCTGTACTCATTGTACTAATTTGCCGATGCATGTCTTCCAAATCATATGTGGAACTGCCTGGCCTATTGCCACATATATTGCTACATATTCTGTCTTACTGGCCTTGATCTCACACCAGACTGCTTCAAATGAAGCACCACCCTCTCCACCTATCCCTTATTATTTTGGGCTGCAATTCATCTGCTATCATTAGCAGTACCCCTTCCCCATCTTATCTTCTCTATCTTTCCTGAAAATACTAAACCCTTCACATTATATCCCTGTACCCCTTCCCCCATCATATCTTCTCTATCTTTCCTGAAAATACTAAACCCTTCATATTCTATCCCTGTAACTACGTCATCTGCTGTTAGCAAGTCTCACTAATGCCTATAACGTTTGGCGAGGTTGCACTAAATAATGTCAAAATCTCCTCCCACTTGTTCCTGATACTACTGGCATTAGTACATAGAAACTGCAGCATCTCCTTAGGCCCCCACCCACCTTTACTTCCTGAAATGACAACCCCATTCATTATTTTTGCTTGAGACAAGATTCTGCAGTCTGTGTTTTGGTCATTCTCACACTCACCTGCCTCATGGGTGCCTTCTTCACACACACTCACCTGCTTACACCCTAATTGCATAAATTTTCCTGAATTTGCTCTTCACCATGCTTGGTGAACAAAGCTCTCCCTCTAGACACCTAACACCAAAACCATTTAGATGCAGTCCATTAGCATTATATAAATCCTTCTTTCCATCAAACACAGACCCCAAATCCTACATTATTCCTTCTGCACAACGTACGTACTGATTCATTAGCTATCAACGCCCTCACCTCTTCAGTTGCCTCTATCACAGCATAGCAGGAGAAATCTTCACCTTCTCGCTCTTCAGTTTTTCCTCTTCTAAAAACTCCTTTACATCGTCCCTCATAGAATACTTCTTGGCTCTCAAATCATTTGTGCCAACCATGATAAGTTCTTTTGCTAACTTTTTTGCATCCGGATGGCGTAACTAATATCGCGAATTTTTACAGCAGGGAAACATGATTTCGTCACACTTTCATTAAGTACTCCCTGATCATTGAGTCTCCATAAATAATTTTCTCCTTAACTTGTTTTTCTTTTTTGTTTGCTCGGTCTTTATCACAACTTTGTAATGCTTGCTTCTTTCTCTTCTCGGCCCTGATAATCTCTTGCCGCTTCTGTAATTTTTCGATGTCGCAGTTTGTCCTATGAAGGATAACATTCAAGCACGTGTTTCTTTATTTATCTCCATTTCCTTCTCCTCAATTTCCATGGCCGCACGTTCGACATTAATTCTGATATTTTCCATCCTACCATATATATTGTCCACTCTACTATCATTTGCTGTGTTTTGGTCACCTAATAGGTACTCACTTTTGAAATATTTAATACACACTCTTTTTCCAGTTTCAATTTCTTTCCACATATCCTTTAAATTTTCTTGACGAATAAATTTCACACAGACTGCACTGCACAAAATCCCGCATATTCAAATCGACGTACAAAGTGGTCTTTGCCAGCAATGTTCTACCAAGCATTGAGGCCATGGAAATTATATCTTATTTTAACAAAAAAAGGTTTACTTACAAACTAAATAACACAGTCAATCACACATGCCTTTAAAACAAAAACTACAATAAGTTAACCTAATATTATCAAATAAAATATGAAAAAGTTACT
Organism: Typopeltis vanoorti; assembly: GCF_054136105.1. Lineage (NCBI taxonomy): Eukaryota > Metazoa > Arthropoda > Arachnida > Uropygi > Thelyphonidae > Typopeltis > Typopeltis vanoorti. Next base: position 112,565,972 of record NC_143566.1, on the reverse strand, counting down.
TCTGATTTGGCCATTCATTTTGATATTCGAATATGCTGCATTCAAATTAAGGCAAATGATACTCGGAATGTAGCTGCTATTTCAAATCGTACTTTGAAATTTAAAACTTGAAAAACGATACGAAGCTGTTTTAAAACACAACCCGCAAGTAAAATCAGAGTGCCAAGAGGGAGAAGAAGATAACCACCTAGATGATATTAATCAAAAACTATCATTAATATCTTCCATGAAATTGGTCAAATTATTTCCTATATGAGAAATGACAAACTTTCAAAAGAAACTCTTCCTTTGTTAAGAAAACACAGAGAATTAGAAAGAGATGCTACTACAAGAAATAAACAGAATATTCAGAATTATGCAAAACAATCAGAAAAAGAATGACACATGAAATCCAATCCTTGAGAAAGAAAAAAAAGCATTGAAAATAATAAAAACTTTAAAATTTTGAGAACAGCTTTGGCAAAAAGAAACTGTTGCTGAAATGGGAAAGAATTACAAAATAATCGGAGATCCCTATCCTATTCCCTCAGCCATACGGCTGGTGGGGATAGCTATATGCTACTATACTAGGGAGATGATTATGAGCAAAGTGGTTTCCCGTTGCCTTCCTTGCCATAGTATATCTCACGGCTGTAGCCTTGTGTGTTCACGAGACCAGTTTGCCTGTTTTGAGAGATGAAAAACCCTCCACCTCTGTATGAGATGGGTTAATTCACCTTTAGTCAAAAGAGAACACATAAAGGGTCCTCACGTCACTGACAGGAATCAAACCCAGGTCTTTCCGACCAAAGGGCTCTGTAGATCGGAGATAGTATGGAATAGTAAACAGAATTAAAGAATATTATGAAAAACTTTATAGTGATAAAAAGAGAAATTTAGAGACAATCAGCTCCAAGAAGAGTTGTTAACTAAACGTGCAAAAATTATGAGAGAAGAGATTGAGGCAGCCTGAAGTGGGGAAGGTGTGAGGCAACTACCGTTGAGGTTATCTAAGGAGGAAAGTTATCAGAAAGTTCATCAGCATGACACATTACAGGCAAGAAGGGTTAACAACATGATAAATGCAAAATCAGATCATGAGAGGAACTTAGTGAAGAGACCACAGGAAATCCCCAGGAGTTCATTTATTCTGTATACAGTAAAAAATGGATGATTGGGATGTGTCAGTAGCAGAAGAAATTGTTGAATTACTGAATATTTATTTATAGGTCACTCAGTCTGGTGGAGATAATGCAGTGGCTGAAGTAAGAATAAAGGCAGATGAAACGGAGGTGTTCAGGATATAAATTTCAACATGAATACAACGATGGGATATCGGCATGTGCAATAGAACTGGCACTGCCTCTAAGTCTGCCTTCTGTCATGCAATTTCCCTGGCTATTTGTTCAACAACAACAAAATCTGGATTAGAGTGTGTGTGTAGGGGGGGGGGGGTTTAGCTGACACTTCAAAGTACTACAGATAGTACCTGTTGGGAGGTATGAGAGTTTTGTTGTACTGTCTTGTTTCTGTAAATGTTTATGTTCATGCTGTATTTCTTTTATCATATGATTTATTTTTTGCAGTTAAATTTTAGCATTTTTGCCCTTGGTAAATTCAGTAAAAGAATAGATACTCCAAAAATGTTACATAATATCAACACCAGCAGTGAACATATTACAAATATGCAGTATTTTCTTCATCGAGCTTGATCCTTATTCACAGTATTTAAAAATTACAAACATATTATTTTCTGCCCATTTTTTCCAGCTGACTATCGAAAACTATTGTAAGAATGACAATATTGCTTAAATTGCACATTACGCAGGGGGTACATAAGAATTTGTTTCATTACTGTTTATTTGAATTTTTAATCAGCAATGATAAAAAGGAGGGAGCTGCAGCTCAATATACTGCAGATTATCCTTTCTTTTAGGCTTATACGGTGATCCAAATACATTTTTGAAAATTATGGAGACAATTACCATGTTTGAATAAAAACTTTAGTTTTAATATAACTAAAATCTACATTCAACGTTTTGACCTTTATGTCAAGTTCATCTTCTGGAGCATACACATTATATACAGAGAACAAGCTACACTACAATCTAAGTGGTTTGTTAAAGTTACTGACCAACCGCTATAACAATTGTTGGCCTGACCTCTGGTGGAAAAAAAAAAATTATACATCAATGCTAGAGTCCTATTATTAGTATTATCTGTTGGTTGTAGAATTATATTGGGTGCAACAGCAAGTCTATATATACACACACACACACACATATATTTACAATATGATTATACATGTACATTCCACCAGTTGGTATGGAATGGTTTTTAACACTAGCTGGAGGTTTTCTAAAGTCCTGATTTAAGCTGGATCTTATTTATTAGGTAGGCAGAATGTGTGCCATCCAGATCCTTGGAATTTTCATGCCATCTTTGTTGTTGATATTTGGGTGGTTTATCAGAATTTTGCAGGGTTCCTTAAATTTCCTTTCATACCAGGTTTTTGTATGGTGTAAAGAGCGGGTGCTTTTCCAGATGATTTGGTGTAAGGTGTTGAGCGTGTGATCTGAGAGGCCTGCTTCACCATAATGATTATACTTAATGTGTCTTATGTGTTCTTTCTTACCTATAGTGATTGTACGTCCTGTTTCATCAATGTATGGTAAGTTACAGGTGCAGTGGATGCAATAGACTCCAGGATGTGCCAATGGGAGGTGAGAATCCTTAGAGGAGTTGAATATGGTTTAAGTTTAGTAGGTGGCTTAAAGGTGGCATTGAGGTTACAATGTTGTAGGATTCTGTTGATTTTTTCTGATAACCCTTTAATGTATGGGATGGCTATGGTTTTACTGTAATCTAGATTCTTTTTTGTTGATGTTTTATGGAGTATTTTATTAATAGTATTTTTGAAATACCCATTATTTATGAATGTGTCACTGATGATTTTTAATTCTTGTTTCAGGGCTTGCTAGTTAGAGCACATTGTTGTAGCTCTGCTTTTAAGGGTGTTAATGACTACATATTTTTGTGATGGGTGGTGGTGGTATGAATTAGCATGTATGTATTGGCCAGTGTGTGTGTCGGTTTTTGGTAAACCGTAAAGGACAGACTGACTGAAGGATGTGTTTGCTATCTGGCCGCACAGGCGACAAACGCTAAACACATTCCTTAGCCACCTGAACAAACAAAACGAACACATACAATTTACCATCGAAATCGAAAATCAAAACTTGCTCCCTTTCCTAGACACACTAGTCACACGTCTTCCTTCAGGTAGTCTATCCTTCACGGTTTACCGAAAACCGACATATACAGGCCAATACATACATGCTAATTCATACCACCACCCATCACAAAAATATGGAGTCATTAACACCCTTAAAAACAGAGCTACAACAATTTTCTCTAACCAGTAAGCCCTGAAACAAGAACTAAAAATCATCAGCGACATATTCATAAATAATGGTTATAACAAAAATACTATTAATAAAATACTCCGTAAAACATCAACAAAAAAGAATCTAGATTACAGTAAAACCATAGCCATCCCATACATTAAAGGGTTATCAGAAAAAATCAACAGAATCCTACAACATTGTAACCTCAATGCCACCTTTAAGCCACCTACTAAACTTAAACCATATTCAACTCCTCTAAGGATTCTCACCTCCCATTGGCACATCCTGGAGTCTATTGCATCCACTGCACCTGTAACTTACCATACATTGATGAAACAGGACGTACAATCACTATAGGTAAGAAAGAACACATAAGACACATTAAGTATAATCATTATGGTGAAGCAGGCCTCTCAGATCACACGCTCAACACCTTACACCAAATCATCTGGAAAAGCACCCGCTCTTTACACCATACAAAAACCTGGTATGAAAGGAAATTTAAGGAACCCTGCAAAATTCTGATAAACCACCCAAATATCAACAACAAAGATGGCATGAAAATTCCAAGGATCTGGATGGCACACATTCTGCCTACCTAATAAATAAGATCCAGCTTAAATCAGGACTTTAGAAAACCTCCAGCTAGTGTTAAAAACCATTCCATACCAACTGGTGAAATGTACATGTATAATCATATTGTAAATATATGTGTGTGTGTGTGTGTGTGTGTGTGTGTGTGTGTGTGTGTGTGTGTGTGTGTGTGTGTGTAGACTTGCTGTTGCACCCAATATAATTCTACAACCAACAGATAATACTAATAATAGGACTCTAGCGTTGATGTATAATTTTTTTTTTTCCACCAGAGGTCAGGCCAACAATTGTTGTAGCGGTTGGTCAGTAACTTTAACAAACCACTTATAGTGTAGTTTGTTCTCTGTATATAATGTGTATGCTCCAGAAGATGAACTTGACATAAAGGTCAAAACGTCGAATGTCGATTTTAGTTATATTAAACTAAAGTTTTTATTCAAACATGGTAGTTGTCTCCATAATTTTCAAAAATGTACTGCAGATAACGTTACAAAGTATTATAAATTTCAAATGTGTCAAAAAGTGACTGAAGGAATGTACCAGGGAGTTGACACATGCCTTGACATATTTATTTAATATGAGTCTTGCACTGGGTCGAGTTCCAAAGGAGTGGAAGAAGGGCAAGATTGTGCTGCTTCATACGGGAGGAGATAGAACTCAAGCATCAAATTATAGGCCTATCTGTATGACAGGTGTTGTGGTTAAGTTGTTGGAGAAGCTGGTGAGAACTAGGATCCAGAATTGGGATGACAACAATGGTATCATCTTTGATGGACAGCATGGATTTGCTAAAGGGAGATCATCTTTTAGTAATCTACTTATTTATTATAATATGGTGACAGCTTCCTTGGACAGAGGAGAGGGATACACAGTAGTATACTTAGATTTCAAAAAGGATTTTGATAGATTACTACATGATAAGTTGATAGTCAAACTACAGCAAATGGGGTTGAATATCAGATTAGTGCATTGGATCAGCGACTGGCTATCTGATAGGTATCAGCAAGTTGTGTATGGAGAAGCAATGTCCCAGAAGAGGAAAGTCACTAGTGGTGTACCTCAGGGGCCTGTTTTAGGGCCATTACTGTTTAACTTGTATGTTAATGATATTGGCGAAGATTTGGAGATGATGAAGTTGTTTAGAGATGATGAAAAGTTGGAATGAAATATGAAGAGTAGAGAAGATGTGGCATTACAAGAAGACTTGAATAAATTGAGTGAATAGGCACGGGAATGAGTGTTCAGTGTTGCAAAATGTAAGGTTTTAAAATTTGGGAAACAAAGATGGGATGTAGAATTTATGCTTGGTGGGGATATACCATCGGAGGTGGAGGAAATAAGAGATCTTGGAGTGATAGTGGATAAGAATCTGAAATTTAGGGGGGGTCATTGCCAAAACTGTGAGGACAGCAAAAGACTTCTAGGAATGATGTGGAGGACACTGACTTGTAGAAAATTCTTGTTCCATTGTATGAGCCTTTGATTAGGCCACACATGGACTACTGTGCACAGATTTTGTCACCTGGTTTTCAAAAGGACGAAAAGATGTTGAAAAGGGTCCAGAGGCGACTGACTATGGTAGTTTTTGAGCTCTGGAATGTCGAATATGAGGAAAGGTTGAGAAGATGCGATTTACAGAGTCTAGTGCATCGATTCCCAACCAGTGGTACCTGTACCCCCGAGGGTACGTGCTGAGCCGTTTGGGGGGGGGGGGGGGCACATGAAAAATAATCAGTAATGGCGGAAAAACAAGTAAAGTAAACAAAATGCAAAATGTTAGTTATGGAACAATAAAAGTGAGTATTTAAAAACAAGGGGTACAATTTATAAAAATGGGTTTAAAAGGGTTATGCAAGTGGAAAAAGGTTGGGAACCACTGGTCTAGTGGATATGAGGAAGAGGGGAGCTATGATAGATACCTCCAAGTTAGTAAGGGGCTGTTATAGGATCGATGTTGAAGGGGTTTTATAGCAAACGGTGGGAGATTTGTGAAGAATAAGAGGTCATCCCTGGAAGCTGTATAAGGAGGGTATGAGCAAGGAATTGAGAAGCAGGTTTTTTGCATGCAGAGTTATGAATGATAGAAATGCCTTGTCTGAGAACGTGGTGTCTTCATAGAATTTGAGTGTGTTTAAGGCGTGGTATGATGAACTGTGTGTATAACAAAAGAACTTCCTAGGTGAGTCTTTCACTCGATGGAGTCTTGAGTGAACAAACTGTAATCATTCTATGAAGCGAATTCTGGTTAGGATTATAGGTAAACTTAATTTAGAACAAAGAGTGAACTTTTTGAGACTTGGACATATGTTTATAAAATAACCCTTTTGTGAAAGTAATCATCTTGACTTGTACTGGACTGTAAATAAATACAGTCCAAGTTTGCAAGATTTCCTGATAATCATCAGGAAATCTTGCAAACTTGTTACTGATAGACATCAATAACTGTTTTAGATTTAGATGTAAGAACTAGTTTTCTTAAGTTAAGTTTTTTTTAAAAAATTGCTTTTTGTATATAACGTGATATTTATTCATTTATTGCATTATTGTTTTTGTTATGACCTTTAGTACTTATGGATCCTTTGTTTGGTGCTCTAAGACCTGTGCCATTTTTTGGGGGGGGGGGGGGGTGGGGGGGGGGGGGGGTGGGGGGGGGGGGGGGTGGGGGGGGGGGGGGGTGGGGGGGGGGGGGGGTGGGGGGGGGGGGGGGTGGGGGGGGGGGGGGGTGGGGGGGGGGGGGGGTGGGGGGGGGGGGGGGTGGGGGGGGGGGGGGGTGGGGGGGGGGGGGGGTGGGGGGGGGGGGGGGTGGGGGGGGGGGGGGGTGGGGGGGGGGGGGGGTGGGGGGGGGGGGGGGTGGGGGGGGGGGGGGGTGGGGGGGGGGGGGGGTGGGGGGGGGGGGGGGTGGGGGGGGGGGGGGGTGGGGGGGGGGGGGGGTGGGGGGGGGGGGGGGTGGGGGGGGGGGGGGGTGGGGGGGGGGGGGGGTGGGGGGGGGGGGGGGTGGGGGGGGGGGGGGGTGGGGGGGGGGGGGGGTGGGGGGGGGGGGGGGTGGGGGGGGGGGGGGGTGGGGGGGGGGGGGGGTGGGGGGGGGGGGGGGTGGGGGGGGGGGGGGGTGGGGTCTGTAGTTTAATTCTGGCGATTGTAATGGCCATGTGAGACAGGACACCTCGTCATCATATTTCTACTAACTACTGGGTGACCGCATTTGCTCGACGAATGCAAGCATTATCCTGTTGAAACGTTGTTGGCTACGTAGGAGAAACGTGTGTCAACATGGGATGAAAGATGATCACTTATGGTTCAAAGATCATGTTGCACCCACTTTGCCTTCTAATATAACAAATGGACCCAAACCATGCCGTGAGAATGCGCCCCCGGAACCACGAAAACCTTTCACAGTTGAAAACTCTGGCTGGTAAACTGCCTTCTGCTCACGTCGCACACTCGTATTCGTCCGTTTCCGGCAAAAATTTGAAAGGATTCATCGACGACCATATCACATCCTGCCATTTCCTGTGATCTTTGCACCACTAGAAGTGACGGTGTGCGATAACGGAGCGTTCAAAGGTTTGGTATAAAGCAATCCGACCGTGATATCCAATTCTGTTGTAGTACCCGGCGCAGAGTTTTTGTTGAAATGGGTTTCTCAGGAGACCGATGTAATTATTCACACAATCGTTCAGCAGTGTTTCTCGTATGCACTTTCGTCCGCTGTTGCATTCCACTGATGGGCATTTGCCCTGTCGACTGCCATAACCTTAGAGACTGTTCCTCGACTAGCATGTGCAATTTCACCAGTTCTGGTAAGATGATGCACCCGCCAATCTGGCTCCAACAATCACGTCTCTTTCAAAGTGACTGAGATCCTTTCTTGATTCCATTCTAATGCAATAAACGGTGACAGCCCTCCGCTCGCCTTTACACGCATCCCTAGGAATGTCGGGAATACGATCTACATATCAAATGCAGTCGCGTTTGGTGGCATCGTCGACGCCGTAATTCAACTTCGGGATAACGTGAGCCGATAGTTCAATGTTTCCATTTCTTTGTCCATTGCCTGCATCTGGGAGGAAAATTTCGGGTTCACCGAACACACACAGTCCACTTGCACCAATTCAAATAAAGCAATCTACCAATGCTATGTTAAATCGTCGAAACCGTCCAAATGCTAAAAATAAATTATTTCTTTACACAGCTGCACTCAAACCAATTCCGAAATATGCCGCACCGACATGGAGTCACACTGCAAGCCTTAGAAGTTACAGGTCATCCAAAACAAATGTCCGCGTATGAATTTAGACGGCCAATGGTTCGTAAAAAAATATCAGCTCCACCGAGAGATCGGAATTGTTGTTATTCTAACCGACCTACGACCTTGAACATTCCAGATATTTCACAAGTGCCACCATGCAACACGATCTCCTGGTAATACCTTTCCCAGGTCACTCAAGACAAGATATTCGAAAACACAAAGACCCAAAAGCAAAACTCCTCGTGGAAGATTTGCATCAAACTATGTGATCCAAAATGCGCAAGAGCTCACCACTACACGTATAGAGAAGGCCTCACTTCAGATAAAGAGGAACTGGAAAGCCAACGGCTTCATCCATTGTGCCATGGATGACAGATAGTTTTATTTCGTTGACAGAATCAGAGAGGTATTTTCTGATGTTTTAAGTCCTGCATGAGGTTATTTCTGAAACACGTGACTCGCCAATCATGATGTCCACTGGACCAAATTGCCAAAATAATACAAAGGAAAAAGGACTGGAGTTTTGATCAGTTGGCATTTAGTTTCCTCCGAAAATTGGGAAGTCTATCTTCCAAAGTGTCTATAAGAATACCCGCTATTAGCTGAATAAAATCACATCCCGAGTGATTTTAAGGATTTTCTTTTAGAGTTCACATGGGTGCTTTTGAAGCACAAATTATTTTTTTTAAAATCGTTGTTTACTCATCTCAGACAATTGATTTGCACTCTTGCCAAAGATCTCAGTTTGTTGTACTTTTGCAAAAGTATGCATTTTTTTTTTCTTTTCCATTCGGACAAAGATGAAATCCCAATTTTAGAGTTTACATGTATTTTCGTTTATAGGACTGCAGCATCACATTTCCGTCGATGACACACGGTAGTTTCAGTCTTCTGTAAGAGAATGAGAGCATTCATTCACTTTTGTTTTTTTTCTTTCAGTGCAAAAGATCAAAGGTTATTGTTACAGATGGGACAACCTAACTTACGTTTCACTCATTGGTCGTTAAACGTTTAATCACATATAACCAGGACCGGCGCATAGCATTTTTCTTCTGTGCCGGATTAATGTTCGTCGCCTTTCCAAAAAAGTTTTTATTAGTTAAATATTGGTGTGAATAAAACGAACAGGAAATGAAAAACCAATGAAAACCGCTTTACAGTATAATGTTACCTACGGATTAGTCCTGCTTATACAAATTTTTCCAAGTTATATAAATTTTCAAAATAATATACAGGGTGTTCGGGATAAATTTGACAGTTTCGTAAGGAAAAAGAAAATCTTCTTTGTATCTATTAAATTTAATGAATTGACAAAAAAACATTACAGGCAGAGTTAATTACAATACTATCAACAAGATTTACTCAAAATAACCACCATTAGCATCGATCACAGCTTCAATTCTGCTTCGGAACCTCGAACAAGCTGATGCTACAGTCTCCCTGGGAAGGGCCGCAAAAACTGTTTTAATTTTATCCATTAACTGGGCTTTTGTATTACTGGAAGTGCGATTGGTGTCTTTTTCAACTGCGCCCCATACAAAATAATCCATGGGGTTAAGGTCTGGGGAGTTTGGAGGCCAAACATTTGGACTGGTGAAGTCGTAGAAATTTTCAGACAACCATTTTTGACTTTTCCCAGAGGTGTGGCAAGGGGCCGAATCCTGCTGCCATACATACGGCCTACCATTGCCTACCCTTGTTATCCAGGGCTTGACTACAGTTAGCAACTCCACGAACAAAGCCCGAATTCCAATGCCAGGGTTCTTCAACACCTGTTCCTGCAGATTTGCGAGGAATTCTGCTGTACGAACGCAATCAGATCGTCTGCTAGGGATCTTTCTTCTTGCTACATCCTCGTAGTCACCATTGCAAGTCTCTAGTTCATGCCTGATTGTTTTTACTGTATTCAGGAGCATTGGGCAGCAGTCGTAATATCCTTATTTTGATGGCGGGCACGAATCATCATGATACAAGTTATTCTCTTCCATGATTCAGGTAGGTTCCAGCTATCCATCCTTTCTGACATCTTGTATATGAATGAAGAAGGGTCCAAACTTTTAAATGAAGAGAAGTGTGTGTTAATACATGTAACTTACGGAAAAATATAATTAATTATAAATATGTCAAATTTATCCCGAACACCCTGTAAAATACTAATATAAAGTTAAGAGATTTATTCAAATATTCTTTACATTAATTTTGCATTAATTAATAAATAAATTAATTTTGAAGATTCAATGAAAATAGATAAGAGAATTTTGCAAAAATGTTTCGCATTGGACTCGAGAGTACGCGAATATTTTGTGTCGCTGACGCCGCCCTCATCCCGCTAACATAACAGGCTCGAATGTCGAGAAGAATGAGTTATGAGTAGTAAGCCGACTTTTAGGGCTGGACCACATGCATCCGATCCGATTAAAATTAGAATACGGCCCTTACACGGAACTCAACAATTAATCATAAGTTGATTTATGATACATCAAAAAATAAAGAACTATTTTAGGTATATTTTCGTAAATTTTAATAAAAAATTACAGTGATATAATCGGGTCCTCAGGATACAATTTCAGGATTTATTTGTTCGTTTCCGGGAAGATCTGAAGGGGCCCGAACAGAAGACGATGTACATTCATAATTATATGTACCATTCGTTGTTCGTTTAAACTCTTATCTCATATTTTTTGACATCTTTTAGGCGCCTTTTCTTCTGCGGCGCCTGTGTATATTGCACACTTCGCACACCCACCAGCTGGACCTGCATGTAACCTACGGTCAAAACAAGTAAACGAAGATAAAATATGTATTTATGAATCGATACGGTAAAAACTGACTACAGCACCTTTCTCTCAATATTCTTTATGCATCGAGATGCGGGTGAAATGGTAGGAAATCTGAGAACAGGGAGTTCTGTTCTGTTCAGAGAAAGACATGCTCTCAACAGTACACTACTAATATAACACAACACTTGAATGTTCAGAATGTTACTTTGCAAAGAATTCTGCAAAACCAAAACCTGAATTACTCCACCTAAACATAAGAATTAACAAGATCCGTGTGTAATATTTAAAAATAGTTTATACCTGCTTTAAAATTTGCTAAATTTGGGCTGAAAATTAATAAGTTGAAACACGTTTTGTTTTCCATTCGTTAACATTTTCGTGTTATTACTCGAATTCAAAGGTCAAGCCTTACCGCTGGGAGCATATCCCAAAACAGAAAGCTCTCTTATAATGCGTGTAAGAAAAGGTTTCAAGATATATCATTGATGATCCACCACATCTGAAGTTACTTTGTTGGTGACCCTACCTAGAAGACAAATAAATAATGGAATAGAACAAAAAAAAAAGGATCATCACACCAAAGTCAGCTTAGAACATTTGTTATACGTTGGAAGTTTTTCCACTTGGTTATGCTGTAAATTAAAGATGCCAAGAAATTACATTCTTAGTTTAATCCTTTATCCAAGTGTAAGCAAACAAGTTTGTGCCTGAAGTATTTCCAGGGGCAACTCGTGGTAAAGGTGGTAGGACTGCACATCACTTGCCGTAGTATCCCATAATGCAAAGCACATCATCTTGCTGACATGTATAATGTTATGAATTATGGGAAGGGTCACTACCCAGACCGATTTCGACCTTTATTACTTCAACCTTGGTATCTCACCTCCGGGTCTGACTCCCACTGACGAGACCTCAATAAAGGTCGAAACTGGTCTGGGTAGTGGTCCTTCCCTTAATGCATAGCATTATATACATGTGCTTTGCATTATGGGATACTACGACAAGTGATGTGCAGTCCTACCACCTTTACCACGAGTTGCCCCTGGAAATACTTCAGGCACAAACTTGTTTGCTTACGCTTGGATAAAGATAAAACTAAGAATGTAATTTCTTGGCATCTTTAATCTAACATTAGTTATAAGTAAAATAGGTGATCATCAGCAAATGAGTGATTCGTATTAGAAAAACGAACACGCTATATATATATATATATATATATATACCGAATTCAAAACTGAAACTATAAATCAACGATGCTTTTGGTATAAAATTTCAAAAATATTTCGAGATCCTCCGATTAGGAATTTTTGGCGTTCAGAACGTACACACTGTTATTTGAAGTTACTTGAGAAATCTGGTAGCAAACAACTGCCAAACATATGAACAAAAATAATGATGATGGCAAATTAATGTGTATTGGACATTTCTAAACACATAAATTCTCTCTTTAGAGTCATTTTATTTTTTTTTTTACGAACGATGTACATATTGAAAATAATAAGAGAATAAATAGGCGAAAGTATTACATAAAACAGGAAAGGCATCATAGTTTAACAGTCATATTTTGAATCTACAATAAGGCTTCAGGCTTAACCTCAAAAATAAGCTCCATATAAGTTCCCGAAGTGAGCGTAGTGCAATCACTAACGACTTGGTTAAAGGGATGAGCTTCATTGCCGCATTCTCAGTATGGTGAGTCAGTCCATTTTCATTCTTGGAGCATCTGTTTGCATTTCCTTTGTCTAGTTCTAGTCCAGTTAGGGGAAGACCATAGATGTCTTGGAAAGTCAAAATCCTTTACTCTAGTAGTGGAATCAGGAATAATTAGCGAGCGGCGTGCTTCTGTCCGAATATTTCGTAGGATGTTGTGATATCAAAGGCTTTATGCAACATTTACACGGCAGTTCTCCGGACACGTTTTCTAGATTTCAGTTCCTGAATAGCTGTGTAGGAGATGTCTTTGTGTATGGCCGACTCAGTAAGTAATTTTCTACCATAGTTTACCCAAACCTAAGCTCGTTCCCTCCGTCATGGAGGAGAAGCAATATTAATAACTGTTGAAGCCAGTAAGTTGGTGTTGGCCTTGATATAAATCTCATGGCTTGGTTCAGATGGCCATCAATTAGTGAGGTGTGAGCACTGCTAAGCCACACTGAAGAACAGTATTCTGCTATGGGAAACACAGATTACAAAGATGTTGTTCGTCTGTACCCTACGAACACCTTGCCGGTTTCTGCATGATGCTACTGCGAGCTTTTAATTTTCCAGAAATATTTAATTTATATTTGAAAGTCAGGGTTCTGTTAAGAGTCACTCCAAGATACTATGATGTTCTGTTGCATTTTACCATGCTATTTTTGAGGTGCACTTTAGGAGCATGGTTTCGTTGACTGTTATTTCTATAAAGATTAGTGACAAGTTTTATGCAGATTTTGGTGTAAGAGTCACTGCTCAAAGCCGTTGTCAAGTTTTGATAAATTCTGAGACCTGAAAGGAGTTGTTCTGGGTCGAATCGGCAGTGCCATCTGCACACATAAATTTCCATGATATGGTTGGAGGGTGGCGGGAATTCATAGTTATAGAAACATAAAAGCAATAGAGCTAGCACATACTCTGGAAGTTCATTCCTTTGCTTGTATGATTTACTTTTGGAGCCATTTGAATACGCCTGACTCCTTTTAACTAACAGTATATTGTTTACAAGACCAGCAATCTCGATTGAAGGGATGACTTCTATCAATTTCAAGAATACAGCCTCTCTCTATAAAACCTGCCATAAGCTGTGAAAGATCCACAAAAACAGAGAATGACCTTAGGAATTTATCAAAACCATTTTCGATATAAGTGGCCAAAGGTAGCACCTAATCAGAGTAACTTCTAATAGGCCTAAATGCAGCTCTTTCTGCGTAACTTGCTGAAGACGGTCGGAGAGATCCTACTCTACAGTAATCTTTCAAGAAATTTCAGACATGCTTAACAAAACGAGTTCAATACATTGTCGATAGTTCATATAAGAGCTCGACATGAATGGAAGACGACCAGTCATATTCATTGACAATTTTACTAATTAATTATTTAATTTGTTTTCATTAGCTCAATGAATGCGTTAATTTCATAAGCGGGACCCATACAGGTATGTTGAAGACATCACCATCACCACAGAAATAGAAGATAGATATTCATTTTCAATATCATCATTTGATTCGATTCCACTTTCATAGAGCAAGCCCCTTCCTGGTTTATTTCGGTTCGTGTGTGCATTTTTATCAACCGCGTGATAATTCTTGTGTGCGATTTTGATTCCATTACTTTTGGATTGAAATATCTCAAAACAGTACTAGGAAATATACCAAATAAATTAAGCGCGAATTGCAAAAAAAAAAAAAAAAAAAAAAAAAAACACTAATTATTCTAGATAAAAGTATGACAATGTATACTTGTTTTAACAAATCATATCAAACTTTGACTATCGAGCAAGGCTTACTTGAAACAAACACACGTCTTCCAAAAAATTTCCAATCCATTTTGGTAGATTATTATTATATTGAATTACTATTTGGTATAAAATTATTAATATCTATACCAGGTAAAACTGTGAGCGGGAAAAACTCAATCATTTTAGTAATATCACGCTGACATCTCGAAGTCAATTCATCTCGTGATTTAATCGATTCCTATTTTCCCTGGCCCGACGCTGTCTCAAGAACCTGAATAGGACTCTGGCTTTTTTAAAATCTAATGAATGCTCTCAAAGAGTGGTTAAGCCTACTGTCTTTATTGTGTGTTATAAATTATGCTATAAAATATGCAGTTTGCTTGCTTTATAGGAGGAAAAACCTAGTTTCCAGGAGGTAAAATCATGCTACCGCCACACTCTCGCACCAGGCTGGCTGTCGTCATCAGTTGGAAAGTTCTGATGAAGCTTCTCGTTCCAGATGATGTTCGAACGAACGTCTTTCCCAAAAAGAGAATTGCCAAAATCCAGCTAGTTAAGGACACTCATTTACTTAACACATTCTTAATTATTCTGTTCATTATTCTCAACTGTAGACTATTATTATTATTTAGTACTCTTTTTTTAAATGATAATAGTTTGGATTTTAAATTTCACGTTAAAGCATAACACGTTTTGTAAAATTTGCGATAAAAATTATTTTCTATGGCTAATTGGGTAATATGCAGCAACTTTGTTGCCTCGAGCAACTTCGCAGCGGCAGTCTGCCCCAGTTTGCTTTTCAGCAAGTGTAGGTAGATAAATTGCGTACCTTCTGCATGCTCTTGCAAGCATATCAATATTGAGCAACTTTAAGTGTTTAAATAAATTTTATTTCAAATCCATAATATGGATGAGCAGATCATTCGAAAAGGAAGGTATTCAGAAGACGATGTTGAAAACTCAAAAGGCGATTTAATGGGGAATATTCCGGCATTGCCGTCGAAAAGAGGCGGGTGCGGGACTACAAAAACATGAAGCAAAATTTTAACGAATGTTGGGAGTTGAAATTTGCAGTGATGCAAATAATATAAAAAAATAAGCCAATTTTTGTAACGAAAGTTTCAGGGATTAAAACTTTAATCAACACTTGAACAATTTTCGCCGCGAATTATTTGTAAAATTTCAACTTTTGACAGCTGAAATCGGTTTGATGAAATTAACAGAGCCTCGAAGCCCAACTTCGTGAACAAAAGAAAAGACTAAAAGGTTTCGATAGAACCGGTTATGGGAGTACCTATAAAGTAGCTTGGATTGTAGCACAAAAAAAAAAAAAAAAGAAAGGAACCATTTTTCGATGCTGAACTAGTGAATAAAATATCGACTGTGCTTACTGAAACTCCGTTGAAAAATTCAAAATAAAGATGATATTCTCCAAACGGTAAATAATTTACGAATAAGTCGAAGAACAATCGTCCGCAGAATACCAGCGTTTGCGATAGAGGATGCAGCCGATTCCTCGCTCCGTAACACAGCTTTCCAGTTTTCCACCACAGAAGGCGCTGCTGCTGCATGTTGTTTCGGGTCATGCGGGGTTTACATATTTCCATGATTCTACTGCATCATGGAAACCCACGTTGTGTGCCTCGGTTCTGAATGTTTTTGTGCAGATTCTTGTTGCACTCGATGCCCAGAACTACGCATTCGACGTGTCGGCGAATGAAGGGCGGTTTTCTACATTATCAGTTGCAACACCCTATGGTTGTATTTATCGAGTGTGGTGGATCGCCCACAGTTGAACTGGACCGCCTGCACATCCATCTCAGGATGGTATTGTTGACTGCTAACCTGGGATGGCCCAATTTTTCAATAATTTGCCAAACAATAACCCTTCACCATGGCATCCTATCCCAGTGCATCTTTCAAACTCCGGCAGTTCCTTTCTCGCAGCCTCGTCACCAGGACGCATTCACTTGGAAGCATCGCATTCCTCCCATTGATATCGGCTACAAATACGTGACTCGTTATATGGCAAGAAGCACCTTGCCGATTTGGGCGGAGGGATGTCCGTTCACTTCTTTTTGAGCAGTGTATGTGGTATCTTACAAGTTTATATGTTTCGAAGAATGAAAATTCTTCGAAACATATATATTTGTAAGAAAAGGAAGGTAACACATTTATCTGTGAATGGCTGGCGCGTATTCATATTTGAATTTAGAAAATTTCTTCTTATTAAAATGTCAACGGCAAAAAGACAACCGAAATAGTAGAATACTGAGTTGCACTCGATCCTGCAGACATTTTCAAAAACAATTCAATTACTGGCTTAGCCGCTTCAGCAGATTCTGACAGCTCGTTTTCGTTTTAGCTATATAGCAGCGAAACCATGTTCGGAGCACTACCGTAAAGACGGTGGCGTTTTAGGCCAGGTGGCCTGCTCCAGTCTCGTGCCTTCTCTTTCTTGGGCTTCCGATTCTTCTTTTTCCACTTAATTTATATTATTTTTGGTGGTCTGCTGTTGTCCATTCGATTTAAATGATCTATTCAATTTTGTTGATACTGTCTTATATAGTAATTAATTGGTTTTATTTTCAGGGATTGTAGAATTTCTTCGTTTGTTTTTGGTCCCACTTGGTATATCCAGCTGTTTTCGTGAGAAATTTCATTTCTGACCTTTGAATTCGTTTCACCTTCTCTTTCCTTTTGAGGGTTCCCAACATCGTAAGCTAATGAATAATTCGTGGCTACTGCAGAGGACTGGATTCAGTTATCGCAGAATGATATCCCACTCATCATTCCTGCTCAGAGCAGGATTGTACTTACGGCAACTGAATGAATGTTGCGTTAATCTGTTCATAAAAAAAGCATTAAGCATATGCATGCGATGTTTAATGTGTTGTTTCCACATTTCATAAGATTATGTCTCGGTAAGATTTAAAACCAATTACTTGGCTTTCACTGAGACTTAAAGATGAATGCGAATATTTTAATCTTCCTCTTCTTTCTTGATATTTCTTTATGGAATGCATTTATAAAATTAGTACGCTTCTAATATAACAAATCGGTCGGTTTTCCAAGTAGGGAATTGTAAAACTCAAAGGGAAAGAAAACTCTGGGGTTTCTCCGTTTTGTAATCTGATGTCTTCCTCGTCTGATGTCAACTCGTCCTGTTGGTCAAAAACATTGCTTGCTCCAAAAACCTGAGGTTCGAATTCCTCGTAAGGCGTGAATGTGCAAAAGTACCCCTAGCTCCTTGAAATTATAAAGCTTGTCTTTAAAACGTTACTCTGTTTGCGTTTTGTAATAATCCCCACAAGTAATTGTTCAGTTTTGTCGGGTTATCAACGTCATTTCGAACACTCGCGGAGCGACTCGAAATATCTCTGACGATCTGTAATCCGATCATTTTTACGAAATGATTTCTTAGAAGCACCATCATGCGTCCAGGAATGGTCTCCTTTACCAGGCTGTAACCGGTTTTAAAAATAGTTGAGTTTTTGTAGTTTCCTTTATAACCACAGAAATTCACCGCTGAAGTAGTAGGAGCGTAATACTTCATCAAAATGTTTAAATATCTCTGTTCTTATTTGAGTACAATTCTGGATTAATATTTTTTTTAAACTACGTAAATATACGCAGACGTTTATAATAAATATTTTATAAGAGAAACCTTTGACTGGTAATAATAAATGGCTTCAGGGAAGAGAATTAAACAACCTCTTTAAGCTGAAACCGATCTAATGAAGATCAAGCATCAATAATTCTTTGCTAAGTGGATGTGATGCATGAGATGGAATTTCATTGGATCATTATCAGTTTTTTCTTTCGGTGATGACCGCTTTGGGCTGAGGAAAAATTCTGTGCCATTTCTGGTTCCGAACAGAGAGCTGGTACTTACTATCCTCTTCAGTTTTACTCACTGAACAGCCATTTGTGTTCCATCCCTTAGAAAGATCAGAAGCCAGGTGGTTGGTTGGAATCTCAGCAGATTCGAATATTAGGCAGAATGGGTGATGCAGTTTTAATCTGATATCTGCATCTGGTTCAGCTGTCTTTCGTTTGCCGAACTAGTGTTGTTTAGCACCGTGCTACACCACTATCGCAGTTTTTTCTACCTCCCTAATATGAAATAAGAAAGCATTAGCCAATTCACGCATACCCAATACAAACAAAAGCTTATTAAAATCCTCAGCCATTCTTCTTAACCTTTAATCAAATCGGAGTCCTTGCTTCTAATCCTTCCAAGGAATGATAAGCAAAGGACTGTTCATTGATTAAAACTGCAGGGACCGAACAGCTCTCTGTTCCGAAGCGAAAAGAAATGACACGAGGATATTTATTTGAGATATCCCTGGTCCCCTCTGACCGTCGACAAAAAATAAACGAATAAATAAATAAATAAATAAAAATAAACTTTCTAAGTTGATTTTATAAGCGTTTAGATAATAGCACACCGGATAGTGAGAAGGCATCTCCAAGCTACATCATATTTCCTCGCTCTGGAGTATCCCTATTAGTTCGAGTAAAACAAAAGACTTTTCGACGTACATTTTAACAATTGATGGCTAAATGTGATCCGAATTTATTGTCTGTAAGAGGACGAGTATGGATGAAGTTATAGACCAACTGCAGATAACTCTGGTATAGTCGCTCTTAACAAGCGACATAAAATGTCTACAAGATGGATATCTAAACAACTCAATGAAGAAAACGACAAAACCGTTTAGATTTCTACAACCTCAGTTTGGACAGACATCACGAGATGTGCGATGTCTTGCTGAAGCACCTTACCATGAACCAAACTGAAATCTATTAATTACATATATTTAAATATATATATCTAGTCTCACAGAGGGTTTTTTCCCCCCATTACTCAAAACAGACCGTCTAGAACAGGGGTCACCAAACTTCTTTGACCGTCGACCCTTTCAAGAGTTTCTTGATGTTTTTTCGACCCCCTCTATTTTACTATTACGTAATTATAATAGGACAAGCAAAAAAAAAAAAAAAAAAGAAGCTTATGTGAGTTTTTAGATTGTTTATTTTATAGTTACAGTGTTTATTGTATGTATAATATAGTATATATTATTATATTACTATTACTACTACTATTACTATCACTAGTAATATCACTGGTATTACTAGTGATATTAATAAATTACTGGTATTAATATTGCTGGTATTACTACCAGCCCTGCTCAACTCTTCAACATAGAGAAGTTTAGTTCGTGAATGAATAACGATTGGATTATAATATGTATGTTGATGAATTTCAGAACATTAACGCTCACTTGTATGTCGATGCGCGAAAATGAGACTGGGATCGCATACGTGTAAGTATAAGTAAATAAGGACTGCGCACGTGTTGCAATCTCGCTTCCGCCGTGCCGGCCGGGCAGGAAAACCACCAACATCCGTTTATTGGTAAATACGTCATTTTGGCCTACTTGATTGGCCTCCGTAACTATTTTCATGACCTTACTCCATCTTACAGGTCCTATTCATGTCACTGTTCCCATGATTCACTCTTAATTGCGTTGTCATTCAGGATGGAGGTAATCCAAGTTTACCGAATTAAATATTACCCGTACAATGATATCTTATATTTTTCTATCGACCCCTGAGCCCGAATCGACCCTTCACAATGTTATATCGACCACTTTGGCGACCACTGGTCTAGAAAGACACACTCAGGCAACAAACCTTACACTGGCTGCAGCCTTTGTTGCTTCTTCCGCAGTCCCAAAGAAAGCAGCAACTCGACATCTTATATATTAACTGTTTCATAAAATAATCCGAGAAGGAAATATTTACAGAAGGCCAATAACGCGCATTAAGAAATACTAACAATATTCTCCTCAATGCCAATTCTTTCGTGGGATAGTTGTCAGAAAAATACTAAGTGACGAGTTTTCTAGAATTTTGGAGGCTACTTCAGTCCAAATTTTGAACGACTTCTTATGTAAACATTCTGCGACTGCTTTTTTTACTTACTGGACATTATTATAAAAGAATCCCATTTTAAAAACATTAATTAGACGGTGCTCAAACAAGTTATTTCATGTGCACACTCCCATTACGTCGTTGATTATGGTCACCCGAGTTCCGCCTACGTTAATATTGGTTTCGTTCAAATCAAGATTCAATGTTTATACTCACTTATGGACAGCTATAAAATTAACATGTTTAAATGTAGGTGAAGTAGGAATTACCGTTCTGGTTGGCGCATTATTTACAACTCCGTGTGAACTTGTTTTTAAGAAGCATTCGAGCCAGAAATCAAAATATTAAGCGAATTTTAAATTATGTAAAAAGCAAAATGCGATGGATTCGGAGGATATTATACAATGCATTAGCGTTATATTTTTCGAAATACGCGATTTATGAATGCAAGGCAATAAATTACTTCGTCTATCTGAAAACTTAGTCACTAATACTTAAGGATAATGTATTAACAGAATGAGATACTAATCCGTATTAAGACATATCGCGATGACGATTTCGAGAAATAAAAATTATTGATGGAGAGTAAATGGAGCACAACAGTAATATTTGCAATCGCACCGCTTCGTAAAGTTCCGCAAGTCCTCCGCTGTCGAACAGCACTTTAATTTTGATATTTCGGCTACATGAATCACCCAACGTTTTATTGCATCTGTTATCTCCCAAGTAAAACGCACTCATCTCGAGTTGGGGGGAGTAAAAAGGGGGGAATAAGTGCTGCCTAATTATTATACACTTGTTAACATTTAATAAATATATTTTAAATAATAAATTATATAAATAACAAAACTTTTAAGGTGCAGTACTTTGTCTAAAATTTAACTACTATTAATATCGGTGTACAATACGCATGGAACAAAATGGACATCGTAATTACCGTATTTGTCGGCGTATAAGACGCACCCCATTTTTAAACCCATTTTTAGGGAAAACACTTTATCGCTGAATATTATAATGAATTTACAGTATTTCAAATATAAAGTAATAAGTAGATCTACTTTCAACAATTACCTAATCTAACTAGGAAAGAGCACCCACCTTTTAATCTTCTTCATCAAAACCCAGAAATTCATCTCCAGAGCTAAATGAAGAGACACTCGAAACCTCTTCTAAATCAGAATCTGAGTCCTCATACAACAAATTGTGCTTTGTACCATCCAGTGCATTACTAATTCCACACTGCTTAAATGGTTTAACCACTGTCTCAGTTTTCACAGCATCCCATGAACCTTTGACCCTCTCACAAACTTCCGAAATGTTAGGCCTCTTCCTTCTTCCTGATGACGTAACCTCAAAATCTGAAGACTGCATCCAGCTGTTCCACTTCTCCTTCATAAATCCCTTAAATGGTTTATTAATACAGACATCTAAAGGTTGAAGCTAACTGGTTAGACCTCCTCGAATTACAGCTAACTGAGTTTTCAATTCCTTGAGTTCATTTGAGTTCATCCCATACTAGCAAAGCAGGCTTCTTCAACAGGGCGCCAAGACCAAATTTTATCTATCCATAACTTCATTCCTCCTCCATCCATCCAGTCTTTTGCGTGAACATCTACAAACACTTCTTTAAGCAGTTTTTCTTTGGGTAGTTTTAAAGGTCAATAGTGGCGGCAATTTTGTCCCATCAGCACAGCAAGATAAAACAACGGTGTAGTGAGTTTTTTCGTACCCTAAAGTTTTAACAGTAACACCTTTTGTGCCCTTGGAATCTACAGTTTTGTTTGAGGGCACATCAAAAGTCAGCTGAACCACGTCCATATTTCCTAATTGCGCAAGTTCAAAATTTTCTCGTTTCCTTGCGTTAATGACGAATCGACGAAATTCAATCATTTTTCTTCATATTCAGCTGACATCTTTTGTGATATTTTTTTTAGTCCGCATACACAGCTGGTGTTTCTTCATGAATCCTGAACACTATGATGTTGATCCAGTAAAGTTGGGCGATCCCTCTGTTAGTGGCGATCACTTTCGCTTGACGAATAATCCTTTCTGTAGACACTGAAGTCCCGCTTTTCTGTCGTCTAAAATCAAAAGTATTCAGTTCTGCCTCAAGTTCTGGCCATTTTGCAGTTCCACTTCGTAGGTTATGTTTACAGCGAGTTGCTTTTTTCTGATCCTCTTCCTGATTCCGCCAAGTTCTTATCATATTCTCAGTTGGGGGTGGTCCGAAATGCTTCTCTGCAGCCGTGTTTCCCATGTTCTTTAGCATACGCAATCACACGTAGCTTGTATGCAATATTGTAGCACTGCAGACGTTTTTCAGTCATAATTTGCCAAGAAATTTAGAGAAAATGTAACGGCAGAAATTTATCACCGTTCACAACAACCGCGACAACATTCGCATCCACTGAACTCTACGTAACTGGAATGCTCTCCCCCACACACCGCAAGGAAGCAAGAAAGAAATCGCGTAACTTGGAAGAGAGAAAATTTCCAGAAATGAAAGTAATGAAAAACTGAGTATCGGCGTATAAGACGCACCCTGTTTTTCAGACCTATTTTCAAAGAAAAAAAGTGCGTCTTATACGCCGGCAAATACGGTAATTTTTGTTACTATTTTTTAGAGAAATATTAACTACTAACAGCAAAAGGTGACGCCGTAAAATTTTTAAATAGAGCGAGAATGTGAAGGTGATCGACAGGTTTCGAATTGCTGCTGAAATAATTACTGCATGTATAAAATCTATTGCGGTCATTTTTGTGCTGCCTTCTTCTTCTTCTTCTTCTTCTTCTTCTTCTTCTTCTTCTTCTTCATGTAGCGTCCTCGGTGAGAGGGTGCAGCACCACGTTCTTCCAGTTCTCTCTGTTGGTGGCTTTCCTTTTTGTTTCTTCATAGCCGTGTGATCCTGTCCATGATCTTATATCTTCAAGCCATGTCCTTCGTTTTTTGCCTCTTGATCCTTTTTCCAGAATTTTTTCTTCTAGGACTGTTAATATCCTCTGTCTTGCTGAACCTCGCAGTACATGTCCTGCCAATCTCATCTTTCTCTGGATCATTTCCTGTAATGAAGATCTCTGTGTTCTCATTCTCTGTAGGACATCTGCATTTCTCATATGTTCTGTCCATGGGGTTTTCAGAGCTCTCCTACAGCACCACATTTCAAAGGCCATTATCTGTTGCCTTCTTGAATATCCAGGTCTCACTTCCATATGTGAAAATTGGCCACACTAATGTTCTTATCATTCTTTTCTTTGTCTCGATATCCACAGAACTTCTGAGCAGATCTTTATTTTTCCAGAATGGATCTTTAGCTCTGGCTGTTCTTATTTTTATTTCTTTACTTACCTTGCTTTTCATCTGCAGTAAAGTAGGCGCCTAAATATTTGTATTCTGTTGTATTTTCAATTTTCATATTGTTTATGAATATTTCTGGCTCGGATCTGCTTTCTTTTGAGATTTTCATAAATCTGTTTTTTTTTTTTTTTGCATTTATATCTAATCCAAATTCTTTACCTTCTGCAATTAGTAGCTGCAGTAATTTGATTAGTTTGTTTCTGTTTTCTGCTACTATTAGAATGGTATCATCAGCATATCTAAGATTGTTGCATCTTATACCATTGATACAGATTCCTATATTTTGTTTTTCAATCTTTTTCATCACTGCCTCACTAGAGATATTAAATAGATTTGGTGAAAGGACACAACCTTGTCTAACTCCTCTTTTTATTTTCACTTCAGAAGTCTCAGAGTTAAACAGCTGCATTTTCTGTTTGGTGTAAATCATTTTTATAATCTTAAGTACATGATCTTCTATGTCTAATTTATCTAATATATTGAACATTTTATTATGTTTTACCTGGTTAAAAGCCTTCTGAAAGTCTATGAAGCATATGTAAATGTTCTTATTTCTTTCACGTGATCTTTCTATTAATATTTTTAGTTCCAGGATAGCATTAATGGTTCCCATTCCTCTTCTGAAGACTTTCTGCTGTTCACTCAATTCACTGCTTATAGCTCTTTCAATTTGTTTGTTAACGATGGTTAAAATAATTTTAGATGCATGGGATATTGGGCTCACAGTTCTGTAATCCTCACAATTTTGTGAATTATTTTTTTTGGAATTGGTGTACAGATAGATGTAGCAAAAACTTCAGGTAATTCTATTGTTTTATAGATGTCCTGAATAGATTCCACTAAATAGTTGTTATTATTGCCAGTCAAATCTTTCAGCAGCTCAACCGGAATATTATCACACCCAGGGGATTTATTATTAGGGAGATTCTTAATTGCATGTTCTACCTCCTTTCTTGTGAGTAGAGTGGTATCTGTTGTTACGTTTAACTTAAGGTGTCGTGAATCATCCAACATGTTACCATTATCATCATCATCGTACAGATCTGATAAGCACTCCACCCATCTTCCATTTAACTTTTCCTTATCAATGAGAATGTTTCCATCTTTGTCCTTGATGTTATTAGACCGTGTGCGTTTTGTTTTTCCATTAAGTTCTTTCACTTTCAGGAATGCTTCTCTGGTTTTGTTTTTATTTTGTAATTCTTCTATCTCGGTGCACTGCTTATTTATCCAGTTTTCGTTCAATCTTTTACATAACTGTTTGATTCTTTTATCTAAAGTCTTAACCTTTCTTTTTCATTTGCTCCTCTTTTCCATGTTCTTCTTTCATCGATAAGGTTGATTATCTCTTGAGTTATCCATGGTTTTTTTTTCTTTCTTTCTTTCTTTCTTCTTGTTTATTGATGTGGTTTTTAGCAGATGTTATGATAGCTGCTTGTAGTCGATTCCATTCAGAGGGTTCATTTTTGTTTTGCAACTGTGCAGAGAGCCTTATAGAATACTTAATTATATATCACGACAAATATATTTGTGTTATTTTGTATACAGGAATGGGGAATGCTATTAAGGGAAGTTTTGAAATCAGTGGCGTAATCCCATTGCGCATGTGCGTATCAGTTCTCAAATTCTGTACTAAGAGAGAGAGAGAGAGAGAGAGAGAGGGGAAGAATGTAGATACACATGTAAAATTAATTCCACTCATTGAAAAACAAATACTCCAGTGTAATAAAATTTTGAATTATTTTGATTAAATGAATATTTGGGAGGACTTGAACATTAAGTTTCCTTAATGAATAACATTTATTTTATGTACAATTAACATCGGATAGAATGTTGAAAACACTTACAGAATTAAACCTATCTGAGATGCAAATCCTACAATCGAATGCTCATTTCTGATGGATTTTTGTTCCCGATTTATTGTACTTGAGCTCATATTTTGTTGTTTAAGGTTAAACTGACGAATATTTTAATAGTAATCAGTTATACTTCCTGAACACAGTGCTGATCGGGAAACAAGTCAGCTTTTTTAAGACAAAAATGTACATTTTGTACACCAGATGGTAGCATAATCCACTTTTTGTTAGTTTACAGAAAGTACCTGCAACGTAATAAATTACTGGAATATTATAGATTCATTTTTATAACCAAACAAACTGAAACTTAAAATGTTTGGAAGTTCGTTTGAGAGCTTATGAGAAGACGAGAACTAACAGTTTCAAACAGCTGTCAGACCAATAAAACCTTAATGAAAAGCACTAATAAAATACAAAATACGGGCTACTAGGGAACAGTTGTCTTTTAATTATTGCGAGATAAGCAAACTCCGAGGTCGGAGTTTGCTTATCTTGCAGTAATTAAAATTATCTCATACGCTCTTTAGTGTACTCGAAACCTTTTTAAGTTTCAGTTCATTTGGGTAAAAATAATCATCGATCTATAATATTCTTAGTATTCATTACTTAATCATGCTTAAATAAAGCGTTTATGTTCTGTATTCTGGTAGCTGCAATGTAAGCAGAATCCAAAGAATGGATATTTAATCATTTATCTTGGAACGAGATATCTTGAAAATGTTCTGCAAGAGTTTCCTTTTAAAATTGCTGTTGGACTAATGTGAGAGCTTTTAAAAAAAAAAAAAAGAAAGAAAGGAGATTAAAAGCAAATTTATGATTTAGGGTATTTAGGGTAAGATTTAGTTTTTGTGCAGTCATTTCATTTAATTATTATCAGGATTTCGTCGGAATAAAGGTGCGGGGGTGAAAGTGTTCGCATTACTGCGCGAATTGATGTCTTCTTACTACGTCGTGAATAATCAACAGAACTTAGCACGCGAGAATTAAATAAGACCGGAACGAAATTAGGGAAAAAACAGAAGAGTGAAGATAGTTTACAAACATCTTATAAAACTTTAATAATAATAATAATAATAATAATAATAATAATAATAATAATAATAATAATAAAGTTTAAAATCTTTGTGGGCAATCCGAACGATAATCATGCCAGGAAAGGAGAAGGTCGGCGAACTAACGAATCCCAATCATCTCGAAACGAAAATCAGCCATTGCTTGTAGAGGCAAAAGTATTTTATTTTGGAGGATGACAACGCAGGGGTTTCATTTCGAATTACGATGAAGAAAGTCATTCATCTCCATTACTGCTGGAAAAGAAACTCGTCTCTCTCTGGGGTTGTTTTCGAATGAAGGATCAAATAAAGGGAGAATAGTGAGAAGGTGAGAAAGAGCGAAAGGTTAAGGATACCGCGAAGAAAGGAGGTCAGGGAAAAGAAGATAATGAGAGTAAACAATTCGGGAACAGACTCCGAAGTCTTTTATCTTCCTCCCGACTTATCTCTTCTCATTACATTTTCTTTCGCCTTCAACCCGAAGAAAATTTTCTTTGTTGCTTTTTTTGCGAATTCCTTCCGCTGAAGCAGCAATTATTTTTGCCGTCAATTTTCCGCTGTAGCAATTGAGATCATGGTCACATGCGAGCAGTACTTGCTTTAATGAATGTTTATTTATTTATTTATATATTTGTTTATTTGTTTTATTTTTCTTTTTATTTTTTTTTGAAAGTCAAAATTCTGCACGTTTGGAAACATTCTGAACAAAAAAAGTGCATGCGTTGCAAAGGAATGCCATTTTTGACAAACATTTGTGTAATTTTAAAAAATAATAATAATTCAGTGAGTATATTGGAGTCCTAGCGATGTTAAAAATACTGTATGTGAGAACACGGAAAGAAAAACAAAACTAAGACCCATACTCAAACAAACTTCAGAGATTTCAGCTTACAGTTTCAAAAAGAACAAACTCTGGTTGTATTGTTTTGCACGTGCGTGCGTATGAGATCTCGAGCACACCAATATCGAACAGCAGAGCTGTGAGAGTCCGCTAGGCTATAGCTTAGATTGTTGTTAATATGAATGGGGTCGAGTATTATTTCCTTAGATTCTATACTTTTTCTCTCTATCTCGTCACAACTGCGGTGAATAGTGTCAGTTCTATCCCAGAGTTCCCGATGTTGAAGGTTTTCTGCATTCGAATTAGCTGAAAAGAGAACGTGGCTAGACAAGGTACCGGCACGAGTTCTGCTGCAGTTGATGTCTCGTTGATGGTCTTCAAAACGTAGTTCGACTGACCTCCGTCTGTCGAAGTACGGTTTACCGTAGTCACAAAGAATCTTATAAGCACCAGGATATTTGAGATTATTGTGTTTACTTTCAGGACGACTTAAGATAGAACGTAGTTTCGGAAGGGGGTGTGAAGAACGTCTTGATGTTATATTTCCTCAGAATTTTAGGTAATTTCGGGGATATGGCATAGAAATACTTCCTTCAGAAATAGTGGCATCTTCGTTACGTCGTTGATGAGGGTTAAACAATAATTTGTCTTCTTTGAGTAGCCATTAAGTAGGAATGTGCTTTGAAGTCGACTCAGTTGATTTTCAAGTTCCTGTTCATCGGAAAGAAGAGACTGGGCTCGGTGACCCAGATAGAGATGATACCTAACTTCTGCGGAGAATAATGGTGTGCGTCAGCATGAAGGTATCTGCCCGAATGAGTCGGTTTCCTATAAATGGTGAACTTGAGTGGTTCTGTCGACCGGGTAAGTTTAATAGCAAAGAAGGAGAGAGAGAGAGAGAGAGAGAGAGAGAGAGAGAGAGAGAGAGAGAGAGAGAGAGAGAGAGAGCAGTCAGCCTCTAACTCAGATGTGAACCTGAATACTATTCAGGTGTTCGTGAAAGACTCGGAGGGTATCCAGACCATGTTCCCATATTAAGAAAATGCCGTCTATGTAGCGAAATCATATCTTAGGTTTTAAGGCAGAAGATCAAATGGCTTTCTCCTCAAAGTTCTCCAGGTAAATGTTGGCAAGAACTGGAGATAAAGGGTTGTCCACAGCTAATGCTTAGTTCTGCTTGTATATAGTTTTGAAATTTGAAATATCCTGAGGAGACGTCAGTAGGGCGAAGATTTTCTTCGAAACTTTGTTCGTTAAAAGAGCAAGTACTTCTTCGGTAGGAACATTTGTGAATGAAGATACTAAGTCAAAACTAGCCATAATATCTGAGTTTGTGATCGTGAAGTCCTTAAATTTTAAACACCTCTACTGAGCTTTGCACAACTTCTGGGCATGGCCAAACTTTTAGACCTGTGGCACTTTCCAGAAGAAGCTCTTTTCCTCAGTGACTCTGGCGAAATTTTAAGCCCAGAGATTGATTTTAAGTTGTATATGTTTTTATAAATATTATGGATCGCCACAAGAACTAGAGGCATGGGGGGCTTGTTTGATCTATACATTCTGTTGATCTTTATAGGAGATAGATCTTGTAAGTTGAGGTCAGTAGCTATTTCATCTGGGTAAATATCTTCGGATACTCCTCGGAGCACCACTTTCGAATTTTTTTCCGAGGTAAGTGAGAAGATATAATACTGAATACCTCTGGCGTCCACTTCCTTTGTTAAATTTCTGTAGTCTGTCACCGTGGCGTGCTGAATTTTGATGTCCTCGTCTATGATTTTGGCCTTGGAATATTTTATCTACAGGTTGGCCATGATGGTTCTTAAGGCTGTCCATCTCTGGTTTTCCCTTAGAATGATTGGAGATACCTTTTCATTGGGGGAGGCAGAGGAGTCTGAATTAGAAGCATCTTCGTCCATGCCAATATCATTTGTTGGCTCCGAGGCGAAAGTTTTGCGCTTCTTGCGTACGTGGGTCTCTCCTTGATGAGAGGGAGTAGAGGCGGAGACCACTAGATTAAGATTTTCCTCCGTTTGAGGAGTGTCTTCATTTTTATCATCGTCAGCCCCGGGTAAGGAATAGAAATTTAGGAAGTCAGGCCATTCAAGCTCGAAATTTTTTTAAGATGTTTCTTTGTGAAGTTGAATGCTAGCCCTTTATCAAGCGAGTCAATGATGATGCCAGGATCGATCATACTTGCAGGCCATTTAAGCTTGAACCTTTTTTGTGAAGCTTGTTTATGAAGACAAGTGCTGGTTATCGAGCGAGTCTATATCGGACACGTTCATATTGGTTGATTTGCGTGTAAATGCAAGTAAATCCTAAAAGTCTAGGGACCTGCTAGCAATAGTTCTGTAGACTGTGGTAGTCGACTAGCAAAGTTTGTGAGAAAGAGTTAATGAGTGTTGTGGGAAGATGCCTTGAAGTTGCTTGGCTCAACTCGAATCTCCTACCTCCCTAAGAACCATACATTCACCACTGGTCCTCTTATCGGGTGGGGCCCTTCACCTCATGGACGCTTCGTGCAGAGGGGGAGACAGTAGGAATTCTGGCAGGGTTATTGCCAGTACAATGCAAGATTCACGGAATGCCTCCGTAAGTAGTGAAGTACAGTCTAAAAACGCGCAGTGACTACCAGTAGAAAATAAACACGTCCGTCAGTGACTAGCAGTAGAAAATCAGTTAAATTTAACGATTAACATTTCTGGCATAAAGAGTAAAGCAATATGCTTTTCATACTCTCCGCTATCTGATAGGGAAACAGCGAGTAGAAATATTTATGAGAAAATTGCTCGTTTTGAGCGGACTTGAAGATTAGACGTCAGAATTGGAGTTTAAGATGGCTTTTGGTCTTTTATGTTTGATGTAATCCGTTGCTTCGTAATTTGTAGCTAGTTGAACCAATTTGTTGGGGTGCACAGATGCTTTTGAAAAGAACTTTGTTGCTATAGTCTGCAAGAAAGTGTAAATATAGGGAACATCTGTGTCCCGATGGAGTTGCACATTTCTTACGAACCATGGAGCGTTTAAGATCATTCGTAGACATTTATTTTGCACAGGTTGTAACTTGACAGTTAATTTTGTTTTGGGGGGGGAGATGGACTGAGTCCTTGACTTTTATCCTTTCATCTGATTGAAGAAACTCTGTGTGGATGGGGTGTTATTGAGCTAAAAGCTCTAGTCATGGCTGGGTAACGGCAATAGCCGAGCCTCAGTTAAAACTTCATTGGCTACAGCATTGCGTAACAACGACACAGTTACATTTACGCAAGACGCAAGACGTTGCTGACTATAAGGGTGAAGCAAAATGCTTTTATAATCCCTGCTATCTGATAGGGTTGCTGTGTGAGGAAAAGTTTATGAGTTACGTGCTCTGCCTGAGTGGGTTTGGAAGTAGAAAGTAGGATGTCCTTGGGTCTCCTATATTTGGAGAAGTCTGTTTCATCATAATTTGCTGCTTGTTGGACAAAATTCATTTGGATGTGAAGAGGATACTGAGAAGAACTTTATTGCTGAAGACTGCAGGAAAGAGTAGATGTAGGAGATATTTGTATCCCGGTGGAGTTGGACATTTCTGACATACCATGGTGCGTTCAAGATCATGCGGAGACATTTGTTTTGCACTTTCTGTAGTTTGAGGATATTTGTACTTGAAGTGTGGCTCCAGGCTGGGGAAGCATAAGTAATAATGAGTCGAATCATCAACTGATAAAGGAGCAGTTTTATTTTGGTATCCAGCTTGCTATTCCTATTGATAAGAGGGTAAAGCTGTGCAATGACTCTTGATGCTTTCGAACATGAGGCTTTTATATGTGAACTGAAAGTTAGTTTTCTGTCCAGCAGTACACCCAGATATTTAGCTTCTGGTTTCCAGGGAATCTCGGTATTAAATAGGAAGATGTCATCTTTGGGAGATATTGTGTTTTTAGTGAAGAGCATGGCGATACTCTTCTGAGGGTTTACTTGCAGTCTCCATTCCGAGAACCAGTGCTCTAATCTCTGCAGGTTTTCTTGCAGTTTCTTGGTGACAAGGTGCGGTTTAATAGATCTGGCAAGTATAGCTGTGTCGTCTGCGTATAGGGCAATAATGGATGACATTGGATTGTGCGGAATGTTCGCCATGTAAATCGCGGAAAGTATCGGTGCCAGAAGGGACCCTTGAGGAACTCCTGCCAAGATGCGTCGCTGGGTAGATAATATATCATTTAGTTCGACTTGCATTCGTCTGTCACTAAGAAATGACTTTATGATTTGGACTAGATCTAATGGAATGCCAGCCAAAATCAACTTGTATAGCAGTCCAAAGTGCCATAATTTGTCGAACGCCTTTTCTAAATCAAGAAAAACTGCTCCTGTGTATTGTTGCCAATTATAACTTGTGATAATGAATTCTATTAGTCTTGTGAATTTGTTGGGTGGTACTGTGAAATTGGCGAAAACCAAACTGTTCTGAAGGAAGGATATTTAATTTTTTTACTGAAAGTTGAATTCTGGAAAGGATAGCTTTTTCTGCTATTTTGCCCAAATTAGATATCAGACTTATGGGACGATAACTTTGAGGCTGCTGAGGATCCTTGCCTGGTTTGTATATAGGAACTACGTCTGCCAACTTCCATGCAGAGGGGAAGTACTTAAACCTGAACATAGCATTTATTATTGTTGTGAGATATACGATGGCCTTTCGGGGTAGCAGTTTAATAACTTTGTTGGAGATGCCGTTCAGGCCCTGGAGCTTTTTTATTCTTTAAATTCTTTATAATGTCATAAATTTCAGCTGGGGAAGTAGGTGTGAGTTGGCTGGTACAGGTATCAGCCAACTCACAGTTTGATGGCCATTTGAGCTTAAATTTCCTTTGCAGTTTATTTACAAGTATGAGCGCTGGCTCTTCATCCAGCGAATCTGTGAGGGCGTCCAAATCTAACACATTGATCACTGACAGTTTGCGTATAAACGCAAGTAAATGGATCTGAAATAGATACGCTAACAATGGCGATTCTAACGGCTGTTAGGCCTAATCGCGCTCGTTGCAATTAGAGTCCACTTACCTTCGATGATGTTCTTGAATACAGTATAATCCGCAATTTAATGACTTTAAACACGTCTCAGCTAGTTAATCTAGCAGTTAAACTACAAAACCAAAGTTTCTTATCATAACAACTATTTAAATCACTGATCACATATATAAACACTTGGCAACCGCCATTACGCACCAGCGCCCTCAGCTCTCATATTTGATCTTACAGTCTTCAATTAATATTTTGGTTAATAGGAGAATTCATTTTACGTATTAACAGTTATTTGTTTTTCGAGATTTCAATGATCGATCATGATTTATTATTTTAATTTCGATACCCTTTTAGGAATTTGCCATTTTTTCTAGGTTCAATCATATTTTCTTTCTAGGTTCAACTAACTCAAAAAAATCTCGTTATCAAACTTAGAATCGTTTTCAACATACAAATTTAATGGGGTTGTGATTCTCATATTTCAAATGTTTTGTGGCCAATCTCTTCCCGCATCTGCCTCGTCCTCCATTTGCTAAGATCACTTGCGAGAGCTTTATAATTCCCGTCATGTGCTTCAGCTTCATCACCTCAATTAGGAAGCCATTTCAGAAATTCTTAGCTTGAAGTTTGTTAAGACATTCCCAGACCTCCATCCTCACTGAATGTTTCAAGTTCGAATCCGCAGCCTCTTGATTGGAGAGGGGATGCATTAACCAATGAGAAATGGGTGGTGATCATAAATTAATTAAAATAAAAATGAGAAGCGACCTCACGACTGAATTGATAAAAATGCTTTTTAAACGTAATAACAAGGGAGTATTTATTAGTTTTGTACGCATTTTTTAAATGAATGTCTAAAATGCCTATCCATGTTTACTATCGATCTAGAATTTTTACTTTAGTGTGCCTGTAATTAGTGTACTTACGCCTGACAGATGGCGTTAGTCGCGAAGACGAAAAGATACCGATAAAGAATTATCACAAGCTCAAAAATTTCTGATAATTTGAAACGCGGTGTAGTTTACTTTAGTGTGCCTGTAATTAGTGTAGCTTACGCCTGACAGATGGCGTTAGTCGCGAAGACGAAAAGATACCGATAAAGAATTATCACAAGCTCAAAAATTTCTGATAATTTGAAACGCGGTGTAGTTTACTTTAGTGTGCCTGTAATTAGTGTAGCTTACGCCTGACAGATGGCGTTAGTCGCGAAGACGAAAAGATACCGATAAAGAATTATCACAAGCTCAAGAATTTCTGAAAATTTTTTGCCCTGCAATTTACTCCGATTACCCTGCAACCAGTGATTTGAGATCTGTTCGACGAACGGGGAAAAAATGTGGAAGTTTATGCGATCACCACAAAATAAGATTTTGCGTGTGATCTGCAAGAAAAGATGAACGGAGATGCATGGCGCGTGGATATTTAATTAAACACCTTTCAAGCTGAATGGTGCAGCAGACCCATGCGTCATCCAGAGATATCACAGACCGTATTTTCTTTTTTTTTTTTTTTTTCATTCAACTATTTAACTATGATATATATAGAATCATAAAAGCTAACAAATTAAAAACACGATCTTCTATTTCATTCTTTGCATTTTAGCGAAACGAGTTCAGAGAAGAGCATTTTTTTAAGCTAAAATGTATCCTGAAAAAGATTTTTTTTATCAAAAATCTCTTTTGTAGAAACAATTCTCTTCTCTAATTTACAATCACCTTTACACTTTATATCATGTGCTATGAACAAATATTACTAATTTATAAAAGTTATCAAACACAAAAAAAATATATTTTTTAACATCAGCCTTTAAATTCTTAATATATTCTTTAAGTCACAGTATCGATTCACTTTAACTGTTATATACTCGTATACAGATTTTTAAAAAAATTAAATCTGTGTCTATGAAGTATCATAAGTGTGTGTGTGTGGGTGTGTGGGTGAATTCCGTGAAAATTCCTTTATTGACTGGTAAAAGAATTGAACTGAGTTATTTTTTTAAGTAAAGTTTTTTTCTTATAATTTATTTATTGATTTAAATTGGCTCAGAGATATCTAAAAATATCTAACTTAAATTAATTTTTAGTTAATTAGTTAATTTAAATTATGATTTTTGAGTGATTTCAGCAAAATTAATAAAAATCAATTTATTGGTTTAACAGATTTATTCTCTGGAGACATTCAGCAAAACAGATCACAAAATTTGGAGAAACAGTTTCACTTTAAAAGTCCTCTAGTGAATTAGAGGACTCTTAAAGAAAAAAAAAGGTGGTTTTTTCCCTCCTCTTTCTCCTCCAAAAATATTCTAGTGGTCGCATAAAATTTGGTGTTTCGATCTCTTATTTGTCATTAGTTCGTCCCTTACATAGAAATTTGACACGCAGTATCCAAAGTATTAGAAGCCTCGCACGCTAAGTGGTATCCACTAATGACATTGGACAACGTCAGTTTGCACGAACCAAAAAGAGCTAATAAGGCCAGGGAAAGGATCTCCGGGAGTCTCTCCGATGTCATTAGAAAGTATTGCGTAGATGGACTTGTCCACGTTCAATGCCACTTATTACAGACTGTTATGAGAATGACAGTGAAGACAGACATTGAAAACTACACAAAGTAGGCGAGTTCAGAAGCTCTCAGAAATTCTTGTTCTACTAAGATGGGCTCATCAGGAGTGTTTCTAATACTTCAAGAATGATTCAATAAACAGGAAGCATTAAGTCAATGTTGTTCATGGAATTCGGAAACAAATGATTGCGTCAAGAAGGAAACAAAGAATTGTTACATTCTTCCAGTCCAAGGGATATGTGCTACAGTTGGTGAGATTGTGTGGTTCATTCAAAAACTACGATTGAGTTCAGTGTTTACATGCACCGTCACAAATGCGATATAATTGCTGTCTACCTTATCCAACGAAAAAACAAGCACAGCCAAGATGGTTGAGGGAACGCCATCAACGAACACTAGAAGAATGGGGAAAGGCTGCATTGATTAAAGATTCGCGATTCTTTCTAGTTCATGTGGACTTTCCATCTCTCTGACATAACAGGAATTGTAGCCATGACAACAAGAAGCCATGATGCTTGGTCATAGCATGCGAAGTTGTTACGAGAAAGATCTGTTCTTTGATCTCTTAATACCACCAGGGAAAGAGTTGAATTGGTGCTGACGGATGCAGTACGTCCCCTCATTGTAACGCTTTACAATGCATGTAAAGCCTTAAAACGGAAAATATATCTAATATTCCTGCACAGACAAGATATTGTCCGAGCAATGAATTTCGTTGAATATCACATGCCTTAAAATAATGCCATATTAATATCAAGGTAGGATAAAAGTCCTGGTAAGGTTGTCGTGGTTCGGTATAATGCATCTCTGTGCATGCCACAGGTAGCAATGCCTTTGAGTGAATACGACTCAGATGACAAAACATGTTTGTATTGGCAGGCAGCAGGAAGTAATGTCGAATAGGTTGCTACGAAACCTTGTTCACGAAAGGCAAAAATTATTAAAATCTGGATTTTTAATCATAAATATTGTTCTTTTTTCATAAATCTGGGTTTCGAGCCTATTTGACGCTCATCCATTGCACTGCCTCGCATTTTTCTCTGAAATTCCCATTTATTCTGCTATCTGAGTTGGTGCAAACATTCCGCGGGAGGATACTTATTATCATGGTGGGCACAGGATCCTTTCGTGATGTCCTGACCAGCCGAAATAGCGTTAGTAGTTTCTTTCCAAGCTTCGTATATTAAGTAAAATTAACATTCTGTTGAATCTGTTTTATTTAGTTGTTTATTTTTTTATGAATCTGTTTCTCAAAATCAACGAGATGCAGTTTTATATTTGGAGATGTCTTACGAGTATGTGATCTTTAACAGACCTTCAAAACGGTTTTCTCATATTTATTTGTACTTACAAATACTTCATTTCATTTCTTATTTTTATTCTTATAATAAATGGAATGAATATGAAATATTAAATATTTATTAATTCTTAGCAAGCGAGAAAATTGTTGGATAATAAACTGAAATACTTGATGGTTTTTTATTTCTTTACATTTTTATAGTTTTAATATTTAGATATTTTTTATATTTGTATAAAGTTTATAATTTTAATATTTCTACCTATTTATATATATAATTTTATGCGATATTACAATATTTTTTTCAGTTCGTTACAATAATTCTTGCAAAATGTTTCAATTTTCGGCAGGAAATTTCAAGTAGGTGTTCCCTTTCCCCAGGAAAATGGATGAACAGGAAATGAAGGATGAACAGGAAAATCATAAGATTTTCCTTTTCATCTTTCTGACCCATCTGCCACTTCGGGAATGTCCGATAAGAGAATTTTAGCAGGAATTTTCCCTTACTTTAATTTTCAAGTGACCTACTATTTGGGAAGTTGTTGGTCCCTTAGTATGTGGCAATCAAAAGAATTCTAAATGGCGCAGCAAGGAAGGAAAAAAGCATCGAAATGAAATAATAGTAACATTTTTACGGAGGTTTAATCTAAATTCTGAGAAACGGAGAATAAAATATTTAAATAATTAATATTTTATTCTTGAACAGAAATGTGTACATGCGTACTGTTTCTCACACCGAACCATCATTTGATATAATGTATATTTTTCTCAAAAAGCAAAGGAACTTGGAATATTTATATAAAAAAGGTAATGTTTTTTTTAAAAAAATAAAAATAAATAAACTTTAAAATTTTCTATTTATTATGGTTTCTTAAATTTTATCAAATTATTTCAAATAAACAATTATTTTACTAAAATAATGTCTAGCGAATTGTTTTCTTAAAGTGTTTTATTTTTAATATCGACATGGAATAGTTTGTATGTGGTTGGAAATATCACGTTTGTCAAGTCAAGAAAAGATGATACTTTGACAAACGAAATCTCCTCCTAACCGCATTGAATGTATTACATAGTCCTAAGAAATTTCATTGCTCGGTGCCGAAGTTTGTTTAGCGCTAGAAAGATTTGAAGGCGTAATATTAGAAAAATTAAAATTCATTTTTATGCCCATCCAACCTGAGAATAAATGGATGACAAACTCATGCACCTAATCCAACTCGAAAAGGCCGTCACCGATATCAAACCATTGTTGGTGTTAACTTTGATCACGTGCAAGAAAAAGTTCTACTTTTCTTATGGTTGGGAACTGCTGTGTTTCATTTGCTCATCGTCGAAATGAAGGGTCATTAATTTCTCTTTGTGATTCTTCTGCAGGAATGGTCCAGAAAGTATTGATGAGTCCACAAAGTATTTCGAAAGGTTTCGCCTCTTCTACGAGCTTGTGCGCTTTTGAGCTCAAAGTGTATTGAAGAGGCCAAAGTTATAGAAGAGGTGTTTGTGAAAACTCTTTCAAAACGTTTCTGAATGTTTGCTTTCAAAATCATTGATTTTAAGAGGAAAATCCATCAGGTTATTATTCAAATACCAAATTTGTTTTATGTTTGTTTGTGCAAAGGCTAATTAACTTCTATAGTTTTCATTATGTTTGTATTCATATTTCAATGATGAATTCTTGAGTATTTCGCAAGAACACGTTCTTTGTATATATCTAGAATTACGTTCTGTGTATCGAATGAAATTGTATTTTGATTTTATTTATTTATTGTATACTCATATTTATTTATTGTAAATGCAATAAACAGAACCCATAGAGATCCAAAAAGGAGTAATGTAAGGATGCCTATTCAACATATGTCTAGACGAAGTTGTAAAGAAGACAATAGACAATGAGCCCTGAATCAATCTCAATGATTTAAACATAAATAACACGAAATATGCAGATGATCTCGTCCTCATTGCAACAACCCCAAATGAACTACAAAAGTTGAACAAGCTAAGCGAAACCTGTAAAACATATGACATGACAATAAATATACAAAAGATAAAAGTGATGAAAATAGGGAGGAACAGAACTACCATCTCAGCCACCCTAAATGGAGAACAAATAGAACAAGTAGACAATTTCATATACCTTGGATCAAAACTAACAGAAAGGATAGATGAACTCGAAACAATCAAACACAGAATAGCGATAGGATGGACCACCATGGGAAAATTACAGAAAATCTGGAAAACAAACACGATATCTAAGGAAGCCAAAATCAGATTATATGAAGCAATTATACCAACAGTCATCTATGGAGCAGAAGCGTGGACAATTAAAAAAAGAGAGGAGAAAAAACTGCTGGCATTTGAAATGAAATGCTTAAGAAAAATAAATAGAACAAGTTGGCACAGTCAGACAAGAACTATTGTATAAAAAGACAATAATAGAAAAAATTAGAAAACAACAACTAAGTTGGTTTGACCACACTACGCATGGACGCAGACAGACATCGTAACCTCCTAATCGATACTTTTACAACTGAAAAAAAAAGACCCGGAAGACTAAGAATCACCTGCTTGAAATTAATAAAGAACATCTCGGGATGCAGAACATATAAGGAACTTTTTCGAACAGCAAAGAATAGAGAAGACTGGAAGATCTTGCTCAAGAGAAGACTCAACCCGTCTTAGATGGAAGAGAAGAAGAAGAAGAAGAAGAAGAATTGTATACCCTCCAAATAGTTGTGAGGTTTAACAAGTGTATACAACATATACATATGGCAATAATTCCATTTGTTTACGTTTTTTTTCATGATTTTTCCTACTTTGAATGTGAATAATAATAATTTTGTTAATCATTCGAAGTACTTGGAAAGTGTGCTCCTTACAGCTTCTCCTGTTATGAGAACTGCATTGCAATTCGTTTGAAATTAGCAGTTTTAAATGCATAACATCCTTCAAAGGAATTTCATTCGAGATTCTCTCTCTTACCAACGGTTTCGCGGTTGGGATGGTTCTGAATATTTGGTGGTGGAAGATAACTTTCATTGCATGGTGTGGAAACAGTTTATTAGAAAGTTAAACTGCCTGTTCTCTCTCTCTCTCTCTCTCTCTCTCTCTCTCTCTCTCTCTCTCTCTCTCTCTCTCTCTCTCTCTGTCTAGAGAAGGGTTTCCGATTATAAAGAAATTTAAAAATGCGTGAAATAAAAATTAATCGAAAAGAACTAACATTAACCCACCCATTTTCAGTGCACCACAGTTTTACACACTTGAGTGAGTGGCAGTTAAATGAAACAAATATTAAAAATACATTTGATTCCGGGTATTTCACTTTACTTTTGGCAATGATTGACCGTTGGATTAGGGTACATCAATTGTCCCTTTTCAGTCGCCATGGCGAGATTATTTTATTAATCTCGTCGTATAATAGAACACAGTAATGATGATTTGTTTTCACTTACAGGAATCATACGCAATACAAAATTTAAATGGTATTTATAGATTTACTTTTCACAAATTCAACCTGGAATATTGCAAGCATTTCGTTATTACAAAAAGCGGGGCATGTTTTTATTTTTCAGTTCCGTATAAATAAAAGGGGGGGGGTAATTTTTAAGGACAAAATGTGGAGTCTACGTTTTATGAGGAGAGATTTTGCTGTGTTTGTTCTTATACTAATTGTACTGGCACAACTTCCACAATTAGGCTTTAATTTTTCGTAAATGTTTCACTCTTTTGGGGTGTGTATTGCAGCTTGTTGAGCAGCGTGGGAATGAGCTACTCGTTCACAACTGCACGGATGGGATGCATTATTATTAGCCTTGCTCTCTCTTCTCCAAATTTTCCCAAACCATTTGTGCATGTCTGGTAATCATTCCCTACTCTCTCTGTTTGGATCTGTAATAACTAACTTTTTTTCCCTTTTTCCTTAATGTCAGCTGCTTTCTCAAACTACACGAAAACAAATTCTCCTCCTTTTTCTTAGTAGAACCTTCTGTGGGACCACATGGAAAACTAACTCTCACTCTATTTGATATTGTTGCTTACAATTCAAGAATAATCGCGTCGAGTATTGAGTATTATACCTTCTTTCGTTCTTTCTTTCCGTGATCATTATTGTATGAATAGAATGCCTTATAGTTGTTATTTATGAGTCCCACCTCATTGGTCCGCTTTGTTTTTGTGCAATCAATTATGTCGACGTCGTACATCTTTGATTCTTCTGCGAGTCCACTTCTTTTCCGTGTATACTTCTTAGGTTGATGGTGGTTATCTTGAATTCCCCTACATTGAGCATATTGGAATTTATTCCAATAGGTGACCTTCACGATTCGTTTTGGATCCCTGATGAAAACAGCCAGAGAAGAATTATTTAATCAGTTGATGCTCCAACCAGGATCCAAATAGATATACCCCATTCGGTATTGATTTGAACTGTAAAATAGAAAGTCGTCGCTTTCAAACTCACTTAAATCCGTGAAATATAAAACACGCTACAAATAATGAAATCTTCAATAATAAATATGCACAATTTGCATATTTTTTATTGACAATCAAATTGCAAATTATCTGCATGATTTGCAATTTGCGTATTAATATATTAAATATATTAAAATTTATATATTAAAATTATTAATTTGATATTAATTTTAATATCAAATATTGAAATTATTAAATATTTATAGCCTTGTATAGAGTTTATAGCATTTCATCAAATCTTGCATATATTGCAAGTATCAGAACAAGCATTGTAAATATAATTTTTCTAGCTATAGCATTACTCTTTTTTATGACAACCAGTTATGATCTCCACTACGATTCGCATTTTAAGAACAATAAGTGACTGAATCTGCTCGCTTCAGTTGGCATAGCGGAAACATAGTAACTATTTATTTATTTATTTATTTTATTTATTTATTTATATATATATTTTTTTTTTTTGTTACGACATAGGTCTCTATCGTGTCTGTTTTTCTGAGCTGAATTTCTTAGGCGAACATGAATGTGTTTCATTGTGGATTTCAAAG
Source organism: Typopeltis vanoorti (assembly GCF_054136105.1). Taxonomy (NCBI): domain Eukaryota; kingdom Metazoa; phylum Arthropoda; class Arachnida; order Uropygi; family Thelyphonidae; genus Typopeltis; species Typopeltis vanoorti. The sequence continues at coordinate 112,524,608 of NC_143566.1, read as the reverse complement.
TACATTCACACTTGACTGGCTTGAGTCGTTCTGCCGTAGAAATCAAGAAGATGCCACCGCATGAAAATTCAGCCGTCGTTGTTCTTTGAAGTCTGCTCTTTTATTTTATTTTATTCATTTATTTTGCCATATACGGTCATACCTTATACAATGCGAAGTCCCATACGTCCCTCTTTATAAAGTGTTGCTTCTCAAAAAATTTTGAGACGAGGGCGTATGATCCAACAGAGTCCAGCTAATGTTTATATTGCGGTGATCTGCATTACAGCACAAAGGGCTGACTAATAATAACTGAATAAAATGTCTTGTTAGAAGTGTTTCCGTTTCTGTAGTTTATTATTTTATTTGTGGGAACCTTTTGAGTTAGTAAAAGTTTGAATGCATTTGAAATCGACGCTAAAGCAACAGTTCGAATCATGAAATAAATAACAAGTCAAATTTGCCTCTTTATATTTCCAAATTATTGTGAAAATGTGAATAAGCCAGAGATGTTTTGGTGTTCTTCGAAAACATTGAACATAGCGTGATTTATCAAATAGCTAGATCAAATAGCATGATCGCTATTTGATCAAATAGCGATCATGCAATACGAATTATCATATAAATCATATAGCATATAAATCATTTCAAATGCTATTTGATAAATCATATAAATCATATGATTTATATGATTTATCAAATAGCATGATCGCTGAGCAGCATTCGGAGCTTGAATAACTAATATTCACTACACTCAATACAACAAAGTTTAATGAACCACTTCCTCCCCCTCTCATCTACTTGTCTATCAATCGTTATAATAATACTCCACGGTTCATACAGTTCTTTCCATATTTCCTAAATATATCAACGCTCTGTGAGGATCTGATACCAAACATTCTAACTTGTAGTGTGCATGAATATTTTAACAAACACTTCGATATCTGACACAGTGCCATGGCAAAAAAAAAAAAAAAAAAAAAAAAAAATCCTGCGTTACAGTGTCACATTTCATCGAACCTGGCAAGAGTGACCCAAAAGCCTTCATTGTTTCTTTCAAACTGCACTGATTTCTTTAGTCTGCTTTTATCGTCCATACAAATCGTAATAGTAATAGTTTGAATGGCGCAATTACTTCTCATGTCTTTTCTCTTTTATGGTGTTCTTCCACTTATTCCACATAATCTGTTCAATCTCGAGCCATTAAATCTCTATTGATTCTGAGAAAGTAATTAACAATCTTTATAAAAGTGAAATAATTTAAACATATGCATATCGATCGAGAACAGAAGTGAAATGAAACAGATGAGATCTGCTGATATTACTGCGGAGCGTAGACTTTTTCCCCCCAAATCATTAGAGCTATACACCTACCAGATAAACAATACCACTACCATAAAGCTATGCCATGAAAAGAGACACTAAATTATCTATTCAAATCACGTACATTTTACGTTATAACGTTCCAGTAAAGAGAGATCAAATTAGGTTATTTGATATACTGAAATTTCAATTCATTCGCCTTTAGCAATGTTGTTGTTCATACAGTAAACAAAATCTCTTTTTTTTTTTTGTAACAAAAATTGTCGAAAAAACCGACCTGATTTTAATATTTCGCACGTCTGTTATCATATACATTTCCTGACGCCTTTATTCAACCTAGTTTTGACTACAATAGAACACTGATCTAGTTGCCACTTTTAATAGTTACAAAAGATTCTTAGGAGTTTTTGCTAGACAGGAAACTAAAGAATAATATTTCCTGTAAGTTTGAAAAATATAACAATAACAATCACAGCCTATTTCGCCTAACACAGCTTTTTGAACATCCATTCTGAATTAATATGCGGTTTTTGCTAACTTTTTATGTGATTAAAATAAAAGAGCGAAATATAAAACTAAAAATTATGAAATCATAATTTCCTTTTAGTACCATGACACGTTCTTCGCCACCAGGGTGAGTTATTTACATAACGCGTACATTTCTTCTGCCAATTATTACAAAAGACAGAAAACGCTTCGCTAATGATAACGAACTACAAAATAGCAAAAGACATTCAATTAAGACATTCAATAACATGCCTTTCATGTTAACCAGATACAATAATTTAATTTGTTTTGATGAAAACATTTCCTCCTAAATTAATTATTCTTCCTCATGGCTATATGTGTAAGCGATAACGTATCAGTTTAAAGCCGATAATTTTCCTTGCAGTATTTGTGAAGCCATTCAATACTTGACGTTTCATATCCCAATGTTCGTGTGGTTAATAAGGAAAAAGAAAGAAAACCAAGCTATTTTCTTTATGTACTTATGCAATATTTCCTAGTATATACAAATGAGTGAAATCACGAAAATAATATTCTCTTATGATTAAAACATGCCTCGAGTTAGCAAATTTGTAGGGTTGGCTTTTTACCCCAATTAACATACTAAGTCCGACGAGTGTTGGAGTATAATGAGATATAAATAACTCTGCTTTTAATAATATTTCAAATGGAAAATATTATTCCTGTTTATTTGCACCAGTAATTATTTTAGGACCGTTTCTCTTGATAAAGTTTCTGGAATAGATAAGAAGTCCCCCCAAAAAAATCAGTGTTCTGTTTGTCAGTGCTTAATTAATTAAACTCTGAGAGGCATTAGAAATGACCGATGCTTGAATAGAACGACATATTTAAAATGCACCCACTAAAATAAATAATGTCTATATTTAAACTAAGGGGATATAAAATCCCACGTTGTTTCAAAACCGAATAAGAAACTCAAAGATTGGAATCAGAGAGTTTCATGCCGAATATAGTAAACTATAAAGTATCGGCGACCACTAGCGTGAGCTAATGCAAGTGACCCTAGTATGTAGTACAATACCGGACAACTCGTTGCAAAGGTGGGGAAAGTTCAGATCGCTATTCTTAGGTATTTACCATAATGTAAAAACATATTTCCTAGGAAATATATGCTGTTATTACATTATGGTGGGAGGTCACTACCCAGACCGGTTTCAGCCTTTTTTGAGGCTTCATCAGTGAGTAGCTAGACCAAATTAATACCAAAGTGTATAGCGAAAAGAACTTATATACTCTGCTATACGAGATAATGTCTATATAATTGCTTGTTTAACTTAAATAAAATATCAAAATAGAGAAAAATATTTCTTTTATTTTAAAAATCCAACTATAATCAAAATATAATAATACGCCAATTTATTTTTCAAATAAATTTTATATATTAATTTATTTTTGTTTTATTCTTTTTATTTTTTATTATTATTTTTTTTTTAATTTTTTAAATTAAATTTTTTTTTTTTAAATGGAATATTTCATTTTGTAACTTAAGTTCGATTCCTTTTGTAATGACAAAAATCATTATTATTTTTTTAAATTCTTTTCTTTCTTTCTTTTTTTTTTTTTTTTTTTCACTTAAGGGTGAATCAGCTGATCTCATACGAGGCGGCAATGGTTTTCTGTATGAAACTCGGGTTTTTCTTCCCGCACACAGTCACATAGACAAAAATATTAGTAGTAGGGGAGCAGTATGTGGAAACCCCTGCCGCATGAACCCTTGGACGTCTCACTAACAATAATACTTATTACACGCAAATCCCCTGTGGGAGTAAATGAGATATCAGCTGGCGTTTGCGACAATGTGCAGGGAAACTGGCAATGCCTCTCACCAGGCCATTTGATTTTAGTTTCCTCTTTGACAAAGTCGCAAGGGAATGGGAAAAGGGCAAAATAATTCCTTTGCATAAGAGAGGTTCTAAGACTACGGTAGCAAAAGATTAATCAGTATCTCAAGCGTGGTTGGAAAAGTACTGGAAAATTTGACAAAAAGAGAATTTAAAAACGGGTGGGTAAGAATATGATCCTGTGAGGGTCAACATGGCTTTGTGAAGGATTGGTCATGCCTTAGTAATTTACTAACTTTTTATAATAGACTAACAGCTGAGTTGGATAAAGAAAATGGCTACACGATGAGAATATCTCATAGAAATCTGTTACGCAAATTAAAACAAACGGAGATGGATCTGATACCAAATATGTGAATAAGATGGTGGCCCCTGGACAGATTCCAAACAGCGGTATATAGAGGAGCAGAATTCCGGAGAGAGCAGATAACCAGTGGTGTGCCACGGGTGAAGTTCACTGCTAGGGCCATTAGCTGAACGAACCACTACGTTTATTGCGTACTTTTCTTGAGGATGAGGAAGAGGTGGAGAAGATTCAGAAGCGAGTGACCGATATAATGACTGGCATGTGGAATAGATTGAGGGTGTGTAGATTGCAGAAGTTGGTTGATAGGCGAAAAAGAGGGGGATATGATAGAAACATTTAAGTTGCTTAAAGGGTTTTATAGGATTGATGCAGGGGGAAATGTTTCGGCATTTGGCTAGAAGGTGCAGAACAAGAGGTCATCCCTGGAAGTTGAGTAACGGTGTGGTTAGCTGGGGTGTACATTTTGAGCGTGGAGAGTTGTGAATGAATGGAATGGGTTGCCAGAATCAGTTGTGAGCGCTTTGTGTGTTCAAGGAGAAGTACGAGAGATTGTGAGGAGAGTTGGGATTTCCGATAATGAGTCTTTGGCAGGGCCGGCTGTGCAATTGCACGGGGTGACAAATTTTTTTTTGGGGGGGGCTGTAAAATTGGCATAAACTATCAGAAAAATAGGGGTGAAGAGGCAGCAAAATATGCTACTGCACCGGGCGGCAAAATTCCTAGGGGCGGCCTTGGTCTTTGGACTCCATTTAGGTGCTTGTACAATAATAATAATAATAATAATAATAATAATAATAATAATCGGCCCCTTGCGCGAGTGACTTCAAGGATATTTCCATTTCTCTCTTTCAGGTATTTTATTACACTTCCTTCGTCTAGAATTAGAGGAAAAAAAGGGAGAAACGTTCATTTTAATCGTAAATATTTTAAGCATAACGTCTGGCAAGTTAAAAAAAAAAAGGTTAAAGTCTGAAACCGAATTTACAGCAGAATTAAAAGTTTTCTGTTTATTTGCATTTCGTGTGTGGACGATGGCCGTCGGTCAGACAGACTTCGGTTCGAATTCGTACTCGTTGGTCGTGAAGAGCCTTTCTAAAAGTTTAGCTGAATGTGAGTAGCTGGCTTCACGCGTTATTGCACAGCTTTTGATCCCTAAAGATATTCAAGCCGAAGAAGAACATATTTACTTTGCGCCGCGCACGCACGCACGCACGCACGCACGCACGCACACACACATAATATACTGAGCTCATCGCCTCTTTTGTTTCGGCCGTAATCCAAAACAGTAACATCCTGAATGTTGCTTTTTCAGACAAACAAAATAACAAACCCTCGTGCTTAAATATAAAGCTCGAGTATTTTATTCCATTCGCGTGTTTCCTTTTCTTCTCTTCCATCGCATTCATCACTGGATCATCGTGTTTCATTGCGTAATAGCACAGCTGGTCTTCATTTGGTAGGAAGAGGTAAATGGGCTGAAGAAATTCGGGGCAAAGAGCCGCCCTTTAAGGGTGTGGTTGGATCTTCCCCATTTTTTAAATTATTCCTTGGTTTGTTTGTTGCGTGCGTGATGTGTCTTTTTTTAAATACGTATATGCAGCTGTCCAAGTTTATCTTTTTATTTTAACGCTTTTAAGTGGAAGGATTGACAGCCAGGTTTTCACGTTTTTATTTTTTTATCGTAGTAGGAAGTTTTTTTTTTTTACTTCTAAGAGTGAAAAAAAAAAAAAGAGAACAGAGACAGCTCTCTCTAGAAATGGCTTTGGCTCATGCAGGTAAACGGGTCAAAGGGTTAATTCTCTTTTTTTATCCTTTTATTGTTCTATAATCAACGTTTTTTTTTTTTCCTCTGTTATTTCTGCTGATTGTCGGCAGTCTTTTATTACTCTCTCTCTCTCTCTCTCTCTCTGAAGGTATATGAAGAGCGATTTTCTTCATTTTAAAAGCGATTTGTCTTTTCGTTCTGATTTGATATCTTTTGGTTACGTTTCAAAAATAGTTCCTCTTTTCTTTTTCTTCTGATGTGATCTAATCTAAATATTCAGTTGCGCTGAATTTTCTCACTGCTTCGATTTCACTGCATGTTAATATAAATTGTTCATAACACGCATATTTTTGTTATAAATTTAATAAATATATAAAATATTTATTGCATAATATATATTTAATTAAATATATTTGATTTATTCTTAAAAATGTGAACATTTTATGAAAATTATGCGCAATATATCATACACCTATTCATTTTAAGTATCATTGTAGGCTTAAGAAGAAAATAATTCACGTTTGGGTAGATTTAGTCTGGTTGTTAATAAAATTAAGTTGGATTAATGAAATTTGGTCGGTAGTCTCATCGGATTAATAAACTTTACGATACCATGATTTCATTAAGTGAATGGCAAAAGTTATTTCGTCGCAAGCTGGTACCAGGTGCCTCATGAATGTTCGCTCATGAGCTCCGTGATTGAGTCTAACTTTTAATTAATTTCATTTATCACGTGTTTAACTTTCAGTCTAGATGCAACGAAATCTCCTTCCAGATCCTAAAATAGTCTAACCTGTTATTCGCAGGCAAGCACAAACAGGCGATAAAGTTGATTAAAACGACCGTTTTTTATACTGCGATTTCTTTTTTTTTCAATGCCTGTCGCTGCCTTTTACGACTCCATCTAAAAACAAGACATTCTTCGCTGTACCTGGTGACACATCGAAGATAACCGAATAAAAGGAAGAATCCACACAAGAAAGCGTTTTTCTTGCTTAACGATGGGATTTTACAAAACATTCCAATGACGGCATTACCAGTTTACTAATATCCTCCTACAATTACTTTTAGTTCGCTTTGCAGTCCGTTAAGGTGTCATTTCCTACGGGAAAAGAAGCACCGTCTTCATCAAGCAGTTTGTTTATTTTTCACGCCTGGCGATCACTTGTGACAGTCCTCAAAAGGAAATTCTTTCGAAAGTATATAAAGTTTGCCTCCTTAATGAAATATCATTTAACTTCTGCCAGTTTAACATCAACGTTTGTTTCCCGAAATGCCCAACGCAGCGGTAAGTATTTCTTTGACTGCCCACACGTCATGCACATTATGACAACAAATATTTCGCTCAAATCAACAAAGTGACATCTGGTGGACTTTAAACATTGCGCATAATATCGTTTCGGTCACACATTTATTTATTATTTTCTGGGCTTGTTTTTGCTTGTATAACTGTGTAACCAAATTCCTAAAGATTAAAAAAAAATTCTTTAAAAAGTTTATCTGAAATCTAAAGCTCTATACAGATTTTTTTTTAAAAATATTCTGTTATAGTAAAACTAATTTAATGGTTCTTTGTAGCTAAACGTAGAAATGATTCTATAGGGTGGATGGGGAGAGGATATTCTGTGGTTGAGCAGCATAGCTTTGTTAAGGGTAGGTCGTGCTTCAGTAATTTACTCCCTTTTTTTTATAACAAAGTAACAGCCGAATTGGACTGCTGTGCGTTGCAAAGGCACACGGATCTCTGTTTATTCCGGTGCCAGATGATGACGTAGAAGTGAGTAGAGTAATAGGTAATTAAGATATGATATGAAGATCTTGCTGGATGATTTAAATAGACTGACAGTATGGGCAAAAAAAAAGGTTGTCTGTTTAATGCAGCAAAGTGTAAGGGAAAGAGAAGCCCGGGTAGACCTCAAAAAAGGATGGGTAATGAGACCGGAACAGACTAATATGGTCTATACGCGACTAGCTGTATGATGATGATGATGATGATGATGATGATGAAGTGTAAGGTTATGTATTCTTGGAGTGAAAAATATTACCAGCTATGTACTACACTGGTGGAACTGGGTCGCAGGAAATTAATAGGGTCTATGGATTTGAGGGCGCTCGTGGACTGTGAGTGAAAGTTCAAATGATGCGTTGCAACAGTGACGAAAGAGGCTCACCCGATTATTGCCGAATACACAAGCAAACAGCGACGAGGAAGTTATCACACTTTCATGGGGCTTTGATACGGTCCCGTTTAGACTCGAAATCTAGTTACGTGGTGAAGATGTGAAGGAGTTGGAAAGGAACCAGAAGTAAATCACTAAAATGGCTTCGGAATGCCCCTCATGAGGATTAAAGATTTGTGCGTTAGGGAAATTGGTTGAGAGGCAAACAAGGAGAAATATAAAGATGTAAAATTACTTCGTGGGTTTTATAGAATTGAATCCAATGTTAACTTTTCAGTATATAAAAATTAGCATGCAGGTCATCCCTGGAAACGGAGTAAGTGTGTGAGTATGTGAGCAAGGGGGTGATGACTAGATTTTTGTTTGAAAATGGAAAATGAGTGGAAAAGGTTATGGAAACAGTTATGAATGTTTTGTCGGCGGATGAGTTCAAAATTATGCACGAATGGTATTGTGCAAATGATGACTGGTGCTTGCTGAAAAGTTAATGACCCTCAGCGATGAGCCTAAGGACTCCACGGGGATTCCGGTATTTAAAATGTTTTTTTTTGTTGTAGTTTACATATGATACATACATACATTACATGCATTTGATTACATATGATATATACTTGATTACATATTTTTCTTTTAAAAAAATTCAATCTTTTTTTATTATTAAAATTATTAATTCACAACAGGTTTAATTCTGTTTTTTTTTTCTGTATAATGTATTTATTTATTTTTGCTAAAATATTTATACATACAATAAACATCTTGTGTGACATTGTACCTTATAATTTTACAGAGTTCAGCACTAAGTGCTGCAATTCCTACATTGGATTCCAATTAAAATTTTTAATAATACTTTTTTGCCTTTAAATTATGTATTTACAACACATGTTCTTCTAATATTAACAATGAAGATTATACAGAATTTTTTGATAATTTTTTATTTTTTTTTTTCAAAGTTTGAGAAAGAGTGATTATACAAACAAATTTCTGCATCTGCTGATTACTTGTAGATGAGTGAGGCAAGTTAATCCCACCTACTTCGAAGCTTGGGTTAACTTTTATGAAGAGAGTGGGATTTAGCCTTCACTATTTGTGGTGTTGCTACTGTTCATGTATGGGATGTAGGCATTGGATGCTAGTGATTTATAATGTGTATATTAGTGTTAATGGTATCTTAACTTTGTTGGTATATTTTCCAGAGTTCGTTTTTTAATATTTTGTAGTTATCTATGTGTTTTAAATTTCTTGATAGGTTTTTTTGAGTTGCGTTGGTATCTGATGTGATCTCACAAAAGAACCGTATGAGTTGTTGAAGGGTGTGGGGATGTAGAGAGTTGTTGTAGGTCGTGTTATACGATACGTGTCTCTGTTGTTTCGATAGGTGATGTTGAAGTAATTCTTTGTTAATGTCATGTAGTGTTTCAGGTTTTTAATGCTCAGAATTCTGTGTATCGCCATGCGCTTGTCGGATATTGGTTGTTGCATGCAAGGTGTCCAGATCATTCCAGATTTTCTTTTTCAGTAATAGTATTTAGTATGTCGTCATTTATCCATGGATTGTTGTCTGTTTGTCGCTTCGTTTGTGTCGGTTTTGTTGCTTTTTTATATATTTCTGTGAACTTTAGTTAAAAATTCTCGTATAATCTTACAGGATCGTTTATTTTAAGTAGGGATTCCAGTCTGTATTTTTACATCATTATCGACAATGCTCTTTAGTATGATCGAGTTTTGTTGTTTGTTATTAATAATACAGCACTTATTCATTTAACAATGAGTTATATATATTTACAATTTTGATTTTTTTTTATTTTAGTATATTTAAGCGCTGTATCTACAGCACTGAAATGTGATATATTGGTTTGGATTTTTTTTTTTTTTTTAAATCTTGGATGAGATGTAATTTCTCAGCTTTCATCTTCGAAGTTTATTTGTAAGCTTATCTGAGGATGACATATTTTTGTAATTATATTTATATTACGAATTCACGATATAAATAGGTTATGCATGTAAATCAACATGTTCATTAAATGTGGGGGGGGGGCACTTTCTGCGAGCCTAGGTGCGGAAAATACCTAAATACGCCACTGCATTAATCTATTTAGTTTGTAGGGTGCACAGAAAGCATATGTTGTTATAGCGTATCTTAGTATATTTAGGCATAGTGCTTTGTATATTAGTATTTTTAGGCGTGTGGGAACAATGTCTTTTAACCTGTAGAGTTTGCCACTTATTGTTCGGAGTTTGTTGTGTAGATGGTTTATGTGGCTATTCCAGTTCATATCTGCATCGAAGTAAATTCCGCACCTAGGCTCGCAGAAAGTGTCCCCCCCCCATATTTAATGAACATGTTGTAAACATATTCATTAAATATGGGGGGGGGGCACTTTGCAACAGTAAAACCACTACAACCTGAGTGATTGTAGTGGTTTTACTGTTGTGTGTGTTTTTTTATGTTGGATGGTTATATATTTGTTATCAACTGGTCGAGTCAGTGGATTTCTGAATATCATTAATTTTGTCTTATCTGAGTTTAGGTGTATGGAGTTTTTCGTGAGCCAGTCTATGATCAGATTAATGTCATGTTGCATATTTGTTTGGGCTATGCTCGCGTTATTATGGATGGATATTATTGCTGTATAGTCTGCGTATTGGAATATCTTACCTTTGAGAGGTAGCTGATTAATATCGTGCGTGTAAATGTTGAATAGAGTTGGGGAGAGTGCAGCTCCCTCTGGCACTCGACAGTTTACTAGAAGCTCTCTACTTCGGTTTGACCGGATACGTGTGATATGCTTTCTATTTTGAAGGTAGTTTGTAAACCACCTGTGAAGAGGCCCGTCCATTCTAACATGCCTCAGCTTTTCTAACAAGGTTTGATGTATAAGTGTATCGTATGCTTTAGTTAGATCTATAAAGACTATCATGGTAATTTTGTTTTTGTCTAAGGCGGTATTAATTACGTCTGTAAAGTCTTCCATGAGAGATGTTGTTCCCTTATTTTTCTGAAAACCATACTGTGTTTTGGGGATAATATGAAAGATCTGTGTGTATGCTGTGAGTTTCTTCAGTATGATCCGCTCCAAAATTTGATTGATAATTGGTAATGTTGCTATGGGTCTGTAATTGTTGATTAAATTTCTTTTTCCATATTTGTATATGGGTGTGATTATGGCGGTCTTTAGCATACTTGGTATCTGTCCTGTTTTAAATATTTTATTTATTAATTTTAGTAGGATAGGACTTAAACTAGTTGCGTGTTGGTTTATATCTTTAGGTCTTATACCATCAATTCCAGGGCCTTTGTTTGGTTTGATTTGATGTATTGCAGAGAGAAATTCCGCTTCTTTTATGGTTGGGAACCATAATGTCTGTTTTGATTGTGGTCCAAGTGTAGGGTCACGTTATGTGATTGGGGGAATATTTCTGTGCAGTTCTTGGATGGAGTCTGCAAAGTATTGGTTAAATTGGTTAATAATAATAATAATAATATTTAAACGTAATAACTTGGTTAGTTATCTTGGAACCAAAATCAGTTATGTGTTTGTTTGCTTTTTCATTCTTTTTTTCAACTTTTCCGGGTGTCTTGGATATAAATACTACATTTATTCTTGTTATTAAAATTATTCTGAACTTAGTATTATAGTATTATAGGTATGCAAATATACCAAAGTTTAGTTATTTCTTTTAAAAAAAAATAGTTGTATATACAGTTAATATGCACGTGTAAAATCGTTTAAATTTATTGCTCAACCGCTTAACAACGTTTTTCTCTCTCCGAAACCTTTGTCGACCTATCGTTTTTTTTTTTTTTTTTCTTGTCGGTCCGCAATAAAATAGTACCCGTCTTTGACAGAAAATACTTAATGTTATTCATTATCTTCTTCAAGATGTTCATCAGACGCCGCGTTTGAAATATGACACATTGAAAAGACGTTTTTCTTTCGTTTAGTTGATAACAACTACACATAAGCATGGGGATGTTCTTATGGATTTTAAGGAAGCGGCAGTGAATATTATTTTGACATTTTCAGAAACAAATTAAAATTGCCCATCTCTTTTGTCAACCAATATCTTTCCATCCTGGACTCTTTTCATAACGTTTTCGTTCAAATCAAAAGAACTGTAAATATCAAAACACAATAAATAGTTCATAATGTGCATTTTTATTACAAAGGGATGACGCCATTATTACTGAATTGTGACTGGCAGTCATCTCTTAGTGTTCACTGATAATGAGCTCAAACTATCAACGAACCAAAGCTTTCGGGTGAAGAGGTGCGGCAGACAACTACTACCATCTACTGACACTAAATCCTAAGTCTCGTATCAGTGTTTGTGGTACCGTCAGTTTCACGCTCGATTCTGAAAATTCGGGGTTAAATAAACTCTACTTTAGGGATAGTAAATTTTATTTGTCCATTCCAAAGATCGACGAACTCTGGAAAAGCCGAAGGAAGAAAAACCTAGAAAATCCAATCGGTAACGGGAATCTACACGGGCACCGAAATAGTTTGTAATTTTTATGTAATATATTTGATGAGGTATTAGTGATCTACAATTGTGCACTGTATATTTAATTAATTTAAATACTTAAAAATTATTGATTCGTTTATTTTAAAGTTGTTCGGATTACAACTTCTAAGATCAAAGTAGCAGAATAATATTTAAGGTGATACGTTACGAGTTTGTAGTTTGTTTACCACTTTAATTAGGATCAGTAAAAATATTAACGAAGTGTTATAAGAATGACTGAGTAAGTTTAAGTACACAGAAATCGTTTCATAAATTAATAGCCTAATTTATGCATCAACCACATTAATTATAAAAAACTTAAGATTGCAGAGAACACGAAGATTGAAAATTATTTTTGAAATAAAAACTTAAGAAAAAGGAAGTTGAAACGAATAAAAAAATTGAAACAACTTCAACGAAAACGTAAGTGTAATTAAGGGGATACAAATCCCTTGTTGTTCAACTGCCAGTAAGCAAAAACTCTAAGATCGAGAACTACGAATCTATGAGTTTCATATATACCGAAAAACTATCGGCGAATCCAGGTGTAAATGACCACTTCGTAGTACAACACAAAAGCAGTTTGAAGCAAAGGTGGAGCAAGTTCCCTCACTATCTTTGATATTTTCTCATAATGTAAAAACACAGCCCCTAGGGATGTAATACTGTAATTACATTATGAGGAGAGGTCACTACCCAGACCGGTTTCAACCTTTTTCGAGGTCTCATCAGTGATGAGACATCTCATGAACTTTCAATTTATGTTATAATATACAGGCACACTTTTAAGGCATTCGTATAGTGAAGATATGTAAGTTCTTTTCACTTAAACCTTGTTATTTTCCATCTTCCAGATGTAATTACAGTATTACATCCCCTAGGGGCTGTGTTTTTACATTATGAGAAAATATCAAGGATTGTGAGGGAGCTTGCTCCACCTTTGCTTCGAGTTGCCTTGGTGTTGTACTACCAAGTGGTCATTTACACTTGGATTCGCCGATAGTTTTTCGATATATATATATATATATATATATATATATATATATATATATATGTGTGTGTGTGTGTGTGTGTGTGTGTGTGTGTGTGTGTTTGTGTGTGTAGAAAGTATTTTCACCTTGGGTATAATAAATGTTAAAAATACCAAGCTATTTTAAACCTGGTTTTACTCCATTTCCCAAGTAAGCAAACAGACAAATAAGTCAAGTTTGCGCCTGCAAGTGTTGCAAGTCTAGCTGATCCTACAGGTAGTGCAAGACCAAGGCAACTCATGGAAAAAGTAGAATAAGCTCTGATCACTAATCTTAATATTTACCCTTAATGCAAAGCACATCTCCTGGAGGAGATGTATGATGTTTTGTATTAAAGGCAAGGGGCCACTACCCAGACCGGGTTTGACCTCTATTGAGGTCTCATCAGTGAGAGCCAGGCTAGAAATACCAAGATTTAGTAATATTCCTGGTAAAATACTTATGAGCTCTATTACTAAATCTTGGTATTTCTAGCTTGGCTCCCACTGATGAGACCTCAATAAAGGTCAAACCCGGTCTGGGTAGTGGCCCCTTGCCTTTAATACAAAGCATCATACATCTCCTCCAGGAGATGTGCTTGGCATTAAGGGTAAATATTAAGATTAGTGATCAGAGCTTATTGTACTTTTACCAAGAGTCGCCTTGGTCTTGCACTACTTTGAGGGTCAGCTAGACTTCCAATACGTGCAGGCGCAAACTTGACTTGTTTGTCTGTTTGCTTACTTGGGTAATGGAGTAAAACCAGGTTTAAAATAGCTTGGTAACTTTAACATATATATATATATATATATATATATATATATATATATATATATATATATATATATATATATATATATATATATATATATAACATGTAACAGCCTTCTTCAGGTGACATTATAAAAGAAAAAACACTAAACATTGAGGGTTAAAAGACTATGAACATCATAGACAGTCTTTATACATAATTAGCATTAAAACGATGTAGTTGTATTTGAAGCTGTTCTTTCATTTGTTGCATTGTTGGGAGAGTGCGTGCTTGCTGCATCACGTGAACGCCAGTACATGATTACAGCTGAATGACTATCAGGGAGGTTGTAGCTTAAGTTGTTATTTAGATGAACAGGATTGAAGATGATTTCTCTCGATTCCACAATTTTTCTCTCTATTTCGTCACTGCAACGGAAGATGTTTCTAGATTTTTCCCTGCAGACTTTGTGACTTTGGTTATCATCATTAGGATTAGCCGAGAAGAGGATATGACTTGATAATGCACTTGCTCGCTGTCTCTTGTAAGTAATGTCTCTCATGTGTTCTTCCATACGCATTTCGACAGATTTGGCTGTCTGCCCGAAATAAGGAATATCGCAGTCACATAATATTTTATATACGCCAGGGTATTTGAGTTGATGATGACAAGGTTTTGGGTGGCTAATTAAGGAACGGATCTTTGGAAGTGGAGTGAACAAGGTTCTGATATTGTATTTTTTTAGAACTTTTGCTAATTTATGTGAAACAGTACTTATGTAAGGAATAGATATATTGCTTTTGAATCTATTTGTTTCTTCTGAGTGATGTCTGGGAGGATTAAGAAGGAATTTGTTAATGATTTGCTTGGAATATCCATTAACTTCGAAAGAAGTTTTCAGATGGTTTATTTCTGTAAGCAATTCATTTGGATCATCAAAAAGAGAACGGGCTCTATGTCCCAAGGTGGAAATTATTCCAAGCTTATGAGGAGGGAAATGATGGGATTGACTGTGCAGATATCTGTTGGTATGTGTGGGTTTTCTATATATCGATATTTTTAGTTTACCAGCAGAAGAGCGAGTCAGTTTGACATCAAGAAAAGGCAAGGAATTATCCGTTTCAAGCTCAGCAGTAAACTTAATACTTTGATGTCGGCTATTGAGATGTTCGAGGAAAACCATAAGCGATTCATGTCCATGGCTCCAAACAATGAAGACATCATCCACATAACGTTTCCAAACTTTAGGTGTTAAAATAAAGGAAGAGATAGCTTTGGTTTCAAAATCTTCTAAGTAAATATTTGCAAGAACAGGAGATAAAGGATTACCCATAGCCAGTCCATGATTTTGTTTGTAAATATTATCTTGAAATTTGAAGTAACCGGACCTGATGCAATGTGTAAGCAAGGCTAACATTTTTTTGGATAACTTTTCCTTGAGTAATGTTAGGACTTCATCTGTTGGGATATTAGTGAACAAAGAAGTTATGTCCAAGCTAGCCATGATGTCATTTTCATCAACTGTAATATCCTTGATGTATGTAACAAATTCTGTAGTGTTCTTGATAAAGGAAGGTGATTTCCCTGAAAAACTTTTGAGGTATTTGGCAAGGTATTTTGAAAGATTGTATGTAGGTGAATCGATACCTTCTACTATTGGGCGTAATGGGGTGTTCTCTTTATGGATTTTAGGAACACCATATATGCGAGGAATTAACGGATGGAGAGAGCGAAGAGATAAACGGACGTTTCGGGATAATTCAGTTGTTGTTTTTAATAAGTTGTTTGTACGATTTTGAAGTTCACGAGTTTGATCTCTCTCAAGTATTGAGTAGGTATCATTATGTAGTAATTCAATCATTTTATTCTTGTAATCTTCGGAGTTCATGATGACTGTTGCATTTCCTTTATCAGCAGGGAGGATGATTATATCTCTGTTGTTTTTTAAACTTTTAATAGCTTTGCGTTCAGTTGAAGTAATGTTGTCTGCAGGTGGTTTTGCGTTATTGATAATAAAGATTGATTCAATACGTAGAAGGTTTGCATCTTGTTGAGGGAGAAAAGAAGCAGCTCTTTCTATTTTTGTAAGTAGTGTTTCCTTTGGTATTAATTTGGGTGAAGGAATGAAGTTTAGACCTTTACTAAGGATGCTTTGTTCTACATCTGAAAGTATATAGGAGGATTTGTTGATAACGACTTTGTCAATATTGATGTGTGGTTTTGAGTTCCTATTATTCTGTAAACTCTTTAACGTTTCAAATTTTCTTATAAGATTTACTTTGTTATTATATTGTAATCTGGCTGCTTGAGATTCACAGTAGGTATTAAAGGTATGCCAACTTTCATTATCTAGAGATTCTTCCAGTATTTCAGCTATGGTTCTTTTTTTATTGAAAAGAAAAGCGAGAGTGCGTTTAGTATCCGATATTCTTTCCGACAGTAGGTCTAATTTAGCTTTATGATAGATTCTCTTCGC
This sequence comes from Typopeltis vanoorti, assembly GCF_054136105.1. Taxonomy (NCBI): domain Eukaryota; kingdom Metazoa; phylum Arthropoda; class Arachnida; order Uropygi; family Thelyphonidae; genus Typopeltis; species Typopeltis vanoorti. The sequence goes on along the minus strand of NC_143566.1, from coordinate 112,507,942 downwards.
ACGTACAGTTGTTATGTTTTCTTTAAAGCATAGAAATTTAGGAAAGATAGCTTTGGTTTCAAAATCTTGTAAGTAATGAGAGACATTACTTACAAGAGACAGCGAGCAAGTGCATTATCAAGTCATATCCTCTTCTCGGCTAATCCTAATGATGATAACCAAAGTCACAAAGTCTGCTTGGAAAAATCTACAAACATCTTCCGTTGCAGTGACGAAATAGAGAGAAAAATTGTGGAATCGAGAGAAATCATCTTCAATCCTGTTCATCTAAATAACAACTTAAGCTACAACCTCCCTGATAGTCATTCAGCTGTAATCATGTACTGGCGTTCACGTGATGCAGCAAGCACGCACTCTCCCAACAATGCAACAAATGAAAGAACAGCTTCAAATACAACTACAACGTTTTAATGCTAATTATGTATAAAGACTGTCTATGATGTTCATAGTCTTTTAACCCTCAATGTTTAGTGTTTTTTCTTTTATAATGTCACCTGAAGAAGGCTGTTACAGGCCGAAACTAGTAGTGTGTTTATATTAAAACCTTTTTAATTAAATCTCGATTCTAGTCATTCAATTTTTTTTTTCATAAAACTATATATATATATATATGTATGTATATCATATATGTTAAAGTTACCAAGCTATTTTAAACCTGGTTTTATTCCATTATCATATATATATATATATATATATATATGAAACTCATAGATTCGTAGTTCTCGAACTTAGAGTTTTGCTTACTTGCAGTTGAACAACAAGAGATTTGTATCCCCTTAATTATTATTAAGGATGCCAGAAAAATAGCCGTTTGGTTTCAATTTATGTTAAGAAAACGTAAGTGTATTTTTTTTTTAGCGTTTCAGTCTGGACTGATTGAGAAAGATAAACTGATTAGGTAAGGGGGATTTTCCAGGAAAACAGATTACTGGAAAGAGAACTGATGCGGTGGGTCTGTGGGGTCGTGTGGAATAGTAGCGTTGATTAAGGAATTAATAAGAAGAAAAGCAACAATAGTGGAGGACGTAAAAAAAAAGTATCTTGCTGAGTTTGTCCCAATAGCAGGTGGGAGAGCTGATGTACAATGACACGTGCCCCGTTTATGACCTACAGAATATTAAGGTGCGAGAAATACGACTGCGAAAGCATGTTCTGTCATGAAATTTAAAATGTTTTTTGTGCTACTGCGAGCTGAACTAGATACCGACGCTGAATGAGCGCTGTTTATTTCCATAAAAAAGGTAATTTGTCTATAAAACAGAAGGCCCTAAAAGGCCGCTTTGGGACTCTTTCCTCGGGCGTTAAACTGATTTTGTTACAGTTCTGCAGCCAATAAAAACCACCAATCGGGGAGCATAATTTAACCCTTACGTAATGCGTAAATTAATGGAACGTCTACTCTATTTTGATTTTAGGAACAATAAATCACCATTTAATAAGAAATAATTCCGTTGTTACAAAGGTGCTAATTAGGTGGGGCATTTTCTGGTCAAACTGACTATAAATACGTAAGTCGGATTCTTATGGCTGAATAAACTCCACGTGGCAATTTGGAGAAACAAGGACACGCTCACACGCACATTCACAGTATGCATGTACACACGCACGGGCTTGTGGTAATTAATTTACTAAACTTAGCCAATTTTGCAAGTTATCAGCTTGTCTAGATAAGCTTACGGTCGCTGTGAAGATTGACGACATTCTAGAAGTATACCTTGAACGAAAACCCTACAAAAATAGGGTAGTCATTGAGACCTAAATACAGGAATAATTTGAGCTTTACAATTACTCAAAAAATAAAAAATAAAAATATAGCTAAACTGATATATATTAAAATGTCTCAAAATACATCCGTTGTTTCAATTTTTAGTAGAAATGCCACAAAACTGAAATTAAAACTTATTAAATCTGGAATTGTTCTTACATATTAATCAAAATAAACCCGTAGTCCCACCAGTTGCAGCGTAGTAATGTTGGGAATTAGCGTAATATTTTGGCAAATTTGCCTTCAGATTCAGAAAAATGCCATAATTGCATCATTTATAATTTGGCGTATGTTTACATGCTTTTAGCGTTCCATATGCTAACACTTTGTATATGGTTAACCGAAATATTAGTTCTCTTTTTGGAATTGGAATTCGATATTATATTTGTCGATACAAACAACACAAGAAGCTCCAAAAACACAAACCGTCCAAAACATTTAAATTACATTTGCTTGAACTCGCATTATTCGGTACCATAATCAATTAATATTCGCATATTGTAAAATCGCGTCAGTTTGCCTTTTTTTTATCTACAGTTTAGTTCATCCGAGTTATTTTATCCCAAAATTTGAAAATACGATTCTTTTTATTTCACTTTCCGATGTGCTGAAGCTCAGGAATGTATTTGGGAGTTCACCTTTCGTAACATTTCCCCCCTTACTTTGTTTCCTGGATCTGCATTTATTTAGTACTTACCCTAATTCTTTTAGGGTTTTTTTGTTTGCTTGTATTGACCTATTTACGTTTTCATTTTTCTTCTTCGTTTCTTCCACTTTTTCTGTATGTTTTACTTCCTATCGAATCCATTTTTATCCACGTTTTAAATTCCTTGAAGTTTCCAGGCATTATGTTTCTGAGCGTTCAACTGCGGTTTAAAATTTTAATAGGAATTAAACCGCGTATAATTTTGTCCAAACAAAAATAATAATGGACACTACTATATTTCAGTAGCATATTAAAATACACAAACGATTTTATAGGATTTTATTTATACTTTTTAGGATTTATACTTTTCAGAGTGGTAAAAAGAATCGAATAACGGTAATTTGCATATTGTATAACAGAGTGGCCTCCGGCGATGAGTCCTTGGGTCATCCCAGGAGATGCCACGTAATAATAATAATAATAATAATAATTTATTCTTATTTTTTTTTTGCTAACATTTTATTATTTCTCAGAAAAATTACATACATTATGAACACAATTATGCATAACAAATACTTTCTCGTACATAACGTTAGTTTTTTTTCTTTATGTACGAGAAATATATAATATGCATAATTGTAATAACAGTTATTGTTATTAATAATAATAACAATAACTGTTTACAACGTATATTATTATAATATTCATAATGATGATTATTAAAGATGTTTCTTTGCAATTTTACACTCTATATATACAATATCAATGGATATAATCACTCTCTATTGCATACTTTTGTTACAGTTATTACATACATTGCATACATTGGTTTACATATGATACGTACATTACATGTATTTGGTTACATAAGATACATCTTGGATGAGAACTAATTTCTCTGCTTTCATCCTCGAAGCTTATATGTAAGCTCATCTGAGGATGACACCAGTTGGTTATTATTTATTGGTTTTTTTTGCTGTGTTGGGAAGCTACGAAATCTATGAGCACGCACGCACGCACACACAATAACTCGGAACGTATTGATGCGTCGCTGAACTGGAAGCCTGAGCGAATATATTGTGTTTCATTAAGTTTGTATGGTATTTTGGGTGCATGTTTCTTGTTCGTAGTATGTCCTTAGAGCTCTTTTCAGGCTATTGTAGTTTGCAAGGTTTCTGTATTCAAAAGGTAATTTGTTTATCATGTCTGGAATGTAGAAGTTTCGCGTGGCGTTACCGTAGTGATTATTGTATTTATATGTGATATAATTAGTAGTCTGTGGTCTTGTTATAACGGTATGTATTTCTAACTGTCCTGTAGTTGGCATCGAAATAATGTTTTAGCAAGGCTGCATAGTGACGTAAATGTTTTATTGTTAGTATTTTGTGTTCTGCCATTGCAATGTTTATAAGGTCGTGATTTTCTCTTTGTTCCCAAAAGATCAGTTTTGTCATTTTGTACTGTAGCGACATTAATCTATTTAATTCGTAGGGTGCACAGAAAGCATACGTTGTTATAGCGTATCTTAGTATATTTTGGCATAGTGCTTTCTATATGTAAGTATTTTTAGGCGTATGGGAACTATGTCTTTTAACCTGTACAGTTTGCCACTTATTGTTCGGAGTTTGTTGTGTAGATGGTTTATGTGGCTATTCCAGTTCATATCTGCATCGAAGTAAATTCCAAGGTATCGTATTGTTTCAACCTGAGTGATTGTAGTGGTTTTGCTGTTCTGTGTGTTTTTTGTGTTGGAAAGTGGATGTTGGATGGTTATATATTTGTTATCAACTGGTCGAGTCAGTGGTTTTCTGAATATCATTAATTTTGTCTTTTCGGAGTTTAGGTGTACGGAATTTTTCGTGAACCAGTCTATGATCAGATTAATGTCATGTTGTATATTTGTTTGGGCTATGCTTGCGTTATTATGGATGGATATTATTGCTGTATCGTCTGCGTATTGGAATATCTTACCTTTGAGTGGTAGCTGATTAATATCGTGCGTGTAAATGTTGAATAGAGTTGGGGAGAGTACGGCTCCCTGTGGTACTCCACAGGTTACTGGTAGCTCTCTGCTTCGGTTTGACCCGATACGTGTGATATGCTTTCTATTTTGAAGGTAGTTTGTAAACCACCTGTGAAGAGGCCCGTCTATTCCAACATGCCTCAGCTTTTCTAACAAGGTTTGATGTGTAAGTGTATCGAATGTTTTAGTTTGATCAATAAAGACTACCATGGCAATTTTGTTTTTGTCTAAGGCGGTATTAATTACGTCTGTAAAGTCTTCCAAGAGAGATGTTGTTCCCTTATTTTTCCGGAGGTCCCCATTCTGTGAATAATTTAGGCCAGTTTGCTTAATTATATCTTGCAAAGTGTCCATCTCCATTTTGAATGTATGAAGTAACTCACGATGTCCCGTACATCTGTTCTTCATCTTATCAAATGAGAGTCGCGCCAGTCGCTTTAAGTGTCGCGCCAAGCATATTCCTTTCCAATCTTCTCTGGGTAACTTTTAATTTGTGAATCTAATCCTGTGTTAAGTAATAGGTTTCATTATCGTGTGTGGTTTGGATTCTCCTTCTTGAAATGGTTCTAACACAAAGGCAAGGTTCCACAAACAACGAAATAGCATCACCAATCTCTTTGTTGAACTCGTATTGGGTTATTATTGGGACCTTCCCTTAAAAATGGGGAAAGAAGGTGGGCGAGTGTATTCTTTTCGGTGGTCACTGGGAATTTGCATAATTTATCGAGCCCTGGGCATAACACGCCGAATTTATAGCCTCGGTGATAATTCAAAAAACACTGACGGTGATTGTTGCATTTTTCATCTGCTTCTGAGTTTCTTTTACCAGATGTGGTAAAAATATTATAAGTAAAATATTACCTTCACTTTTGTTCATAATATACTGCATTATAACGGAATGTGATATTAAACCCGATATGAAAATTGTATATACATACTACTGGTTTCATTTACAGGAAAATACTCAAAATCAGTGATGACCCGAATGAGAGTACTGCTCATAGTGAAATAACAGTGAATAGCATAAAAGGTGGCAGAATTTACGGAATAATTAAGTATTATATTTGTATAAGTTATCTGCATATTGCGTGTATGCTCTTATCTATATAGTGAATTTGCAAACACGATGATAAATGCTAATAGTTTAAAAGTGAAGGGATGTTTTGTCTTAACTGCACTTAGTGAAGAAAATTCTCACAGATAAGTAAGAATTTTTTTTTTTTTATTTCCTGCCAGGCTGAGATTACGAAAGCCCAACAATTTATTATTATTTTATTCGCAAAATTGATACCCAGTCAAAACAAGACATCATTTAAACAACAATTTGACTGGTGATTCAGAACAATTCAGATTCTACCCAAGAATCTAAGAATAGTCCGTCAGGTAGTGTTGTAAAATAAGGACTGTTCCAAGTAATGCTGTTTTTTGTAGGTCATATGGGGTCACTTCGCTGATGTTTAATTGCTGTAAATAGTTGGATACCTTCTTTGAAATTGCACCAAGTGCACCGATAACTGTTGGGATGACTCTGGTGTGTTTAAGCCACAGTCGGCCAACTTCGATTGCCAGATCTCGATATTTAGAAATTTTATTCATTTTTTGGTTGATAATGTTGTTATCACTCGGTACTGCGATATCTATGATCCAAATCTGTCGATGTTCGATAATTGTGATGTCATGATTTCTTACTCCTAGCCTCTTCACATGGAGAGAAGAGGCTAGGATTAAGAAAAGTCTCATTGACTATGTTATTGTTGATAATGATGTTTTCTCCCTGGTGCAGGACACCAGAGTGTACAGAGGATTTGAAATTACAATTTAGTCTTGAGCAGAATAAAATTGAATTTCATATTGAAAAGAATAACATGTAAGAAGGTTTTAAAGCGAATACAAGTTGAGCAGCTCTCAGACGTGAACTGTAGACTAAAATACACGAAGATTATTGAAGAAAAAATTAAAGAGTCTGAGAACAGGAACCAAACTTTAGAGATTCAGTGGCAAGCTTTCAAGAAAACCCTGATTGATTCAGCCAGAGAGGCATATGGCGAGGTTGTCTGCAAGGATAGAAAAATTAGAACTCCATGGTTGACACGAAGTTAAAGTGGCAGTAAAGGAAAAGAAGAAAGGATATCAAACGTTCCTGGCAAATAAGTCAACTTGTGCTCTTAGAGAATACAGATACAAATGTAAGAAATCTAAACACTGTGTGAAACTTGCTAAACAAACGTCATGGGAGGACTTTGGCAAGAACATAGAAAATAAATATCAAGAAGGTGGCAAGATATTCTGGAGGTTGTTGAAGAAGCTTAGAAATGGAGGAAAGAGTGCTGTAAAAGGAGTTAGAGATGATAAAGATAACATGAAAACGGGAGAAAAAGATATCCTTGAAGAATGGAGTAATTACTTCGAGAAATAGCTAAATGAAACAAGCAGTGATAGCACAGTGGTTAAAAACGCTCAACAGCCATACAGTCAGGAACACATATCCATACTTGAAGTAGAAAAAGCCATCAAAGAATATCATCTACTCCTGCTGCCATTCCGCTTAAAATGTGGAATGGCAGCAGGAGTAGATGATATTCGACCAGAAATGCTGAAGTATGGTGGTATAAAAGTCTTGCAGTGGCTGCCCTGTATAGTTCAAAAGGCCTGGACAGAGGGATGAATTCCCGATGATTGGAGTAGAGCTCTCATAGTACCCATATATAAAAAGGGAAATAAAACTGAATGTGAGAATTACAGAGGTATTTCCCTACTGAGTGTTCCTGGCAAGATCTATGCAAGTATACTTGAGAAACGGTTCAGAAGAATTGTGGAAGAAAAGCTTGGTGAAGAACAAGCTGGATTCAGGCCAAATAGATGCTATCAGGATCAGATCTTCACTTTACGACAAATAGTCGAGAAAGCATGGGATATAACAAAGATCTGTATTTAAGTTTTGTCGATCTTGAAAAGGCATATGACAAGGTACCAAGAGAGAAACTATTCAATACGCTACAGTTATATGGTGTCAATGGGGCATTATATCAAGCAATACTTAGTCTTTATTTGAGTTGTAGGTCAGCAGTTAGAATTGAAGGAAGTACAGGAAGATGGTTTAATGTTAAATCTGGTGTGAGACAAGGATGTACATTGTCCCCTCTGTTATTCATTATCTATATGGATCGCATTGTGAAGGAAAATGGTATTAAGCCTGATATCAAAATTGGAGATGTTAATGTCAGCTCTTTGCTTTATGCAGATGATGTTATACTTCTAAATAAATCAGCTACAAGTCTGCAAGATTCCATAAGCAAATTGAATACCTGTTGTAATATCTCCCTGGGAAGGGCCGCAAAAACTGTTTTAATTTTATCCATTAACTGGGCTTTTGTATTACTGGAAGTGCGATTGGTGTCTTTTTCAACTGCGCCCCATACAAAATAATCCATGGGGTTAAGGTCTGGGGAGTTTGGAGGCCAAACATTTGGACTGGTGAAGTCGTAGAAATTTTCAGACAACCATTTTTGACTTTTCCCAGAGGTGTGGCAAGGGGCCGAATCCTGCTGCCATACATACGGCCTACCATTGGCTACCCTTGTTATCCAGGGCTTGACTACAGTTAGCAACTCCACGAACAAAGCCCGAATTCCAATGCCAGGGTTCTTCAACACCTGTTCCTGCAGATTTGCGAGGAATTCTGCTGTACGAACGCAATCAGATCGTCTGCTAGGGATCTTTCTTCTTGCTACATCCTCGTAGTCACCATTGCAAGTCTCTAGTTCATGCCTGATTGTTTTTACTGTATTCAGGGAGCATTGGGCAGCAGTCGTAATATCCTTATTTTGATGGCGGGCACGAATCATCATGATACAAGTTATTCTCTTCCATGATTCAGGTGGGTTTCAGCTATCCATCCTTTCTGACATCTTGTATATGAATGAAGAAGGGTCCAAACTTTTAAATGAAGAGAAGTGTGTGTTAATACATGTAACTTACGGAAAAATATAATTAATTATAAATATGTCAAATTTATCCCGAACACCCTGTAGATATGGTATGAAGGTCAGCAATAAAAAGACAAAGACAATGAAAATAGGCAGAATCGTTGAAAATGTCAACTGTGTTGTGAATGACTAACCTGTGGAACAAGTAAAACATTTCAGTTACTTAGGCACGATTTTTAGTGAGATGGTAAATTAAATATGGAAATAGACAATAGAATCAATAAAGCTGGTATAATAGGAAGTCAATTGAATAAATTCATATGAAATAAGAGAGAAATTAGCCGGAACACTAAATTAGCTGTATACAAGACAGTGTTCAAACCAGTTTTAACTTATCGATCTCAGAGCCGGGTCAGAAGTAAAACACTAGAGACCGCTGATATGAGAGTCCTGAGAAAGATTAGAGGGTTGAACAGATGGCATCAATGGCAATATCATATTAAAAATGAGGATATTAGGAAAGAACTTGACATTGTCAGCATCCAGGAATGCATTAGCAGAGCTAATCTCAGGTGGTATGGTCACTTAAACAGAATGGGAGAGGAAAGATTAGCAAATCAAGTGTTTTCTGCCAGGTTGGCAGCAAAACGACCCAGAGGAAGACCAAGATATAGGTGGATTGATGCGGTACAAAGTGCCTTAGACGATAGAAATATAAGATCTGATAATGTTGGAGTCTTGACGAGTAACAGACTGATTTGGAAGAAAATTGTAGATAGGAAGTTAGTAATGATGTAAATTTTTCATGTAGTACTATCATATCCTGGACACCCCTTGAGGGTGTGTGGCAGTAATTTGATGATGATGATGATGACATTAAAAGCTTGACAGAATCAAAAGTCTTATTAGGGTAAGTAATGTTTTCTTGTTTTCATATCAATATATCATGTCTATATTAAAAATGTCTATATTAACATTTTTACAGGGAGTTTGTAAGAGTACAAGAGTTGTTTCGTATTGCGAATCCGAATTCGTGAATTGTCGCATGTAACGTAAAAGGTTGGCCTCCCCCTGAGTTACATAAAAAACAAGACATCCTTGAATTCGAAATGATAACATGATACCGAGCCAAACTTGCTGAACCTTTACCACTGGTTTGATTGGAGGTGCACTACCTAAAAGTTGAAACCATCAAGGACCTTAATATTCTTGTTTATCGGAATTCTGGACGTTAAATGCATTTTGGATATTGGACGTTAAATATTGGACGTTAAATGCATTTGTTCCGGATGGTTTTTTCTCTGTTTTTTGCAGTTTACACAATGTGAACTTTGGCTTTAGTAATCCATGTACCAATAAAAATCCAGAGGAGCTAATTCATTTGGAAAAAAATTCCAGTTTCTTCTTGGAGGAGAGAGAGAGAGAGAGAGAGAGAGTTGTACATGGATTTCTTTAAGCAGTTCTAGGAGACGGATTTTTTGTTTTTTTCCGTTTTCAGTATTGAGACCGTCTATAAGAGTGTTGTGGTTTACATTTTTTCTTACGTGACGTCAGTAATACAAACTGGCTATCCAGTTACAGAGCATCGCATGTGGAGCGAAGGAAGGTCGACTAACCTCTGCAGATCGAATATCATATGCTTTCCCATATATGCATTAGTATGATTACTTATTATGCAACTAGAGTTTCATTTGGTATATGGCAGCAATTGTCGTTTGGTATTTTCTGAAAAGAGTGTCTTATTATGAAAGTAGATAGTCTGGGATTTTCTCTGGTTAGAAATTGATTACTAACATATAGTTGCAACCGGATTAGCGGAGTTTGTTCATTATGTGCCACCAAAAACCATAACATGATATGTCGGTGTAGACCGAAATAGCAGTTTACAGACGGTTTACCTGTTTTATTTATTTATATAATCGAATCTAATGCGATTTTAAAGATGAATATGCGCGTGTTTTTCTGTACAGAGTTATTGTGAGTTCAATCGCGTATTGTAGTCAAAGGCAGGACTCAGTACATATCTGAGGTTTGATATCTTCCGGGACTCTCGGTCAAGTGTATGCTCTTGTTTGCTTTAGGCAGTACGGCAGGTCAGTGATATGCCTGAGAGATCTGTTGCCACCCAATGATTTCTATAGATTTTTTTTTTTTTTGTCCATAGTCATTGTCTAATATAATAGAATTACGCGTAAACCAATTAATGATATATTTCAATTCTGTAAATGACAGAAGGTTACTGATGTGTCTTTGTGCATATCACAAGTTTGTCGACAGCGAAGAAAAATATGTCTGTCTGACTGTATGTTGGTTAGACAGACAGCGTTCTTCAACCTTTTTACACCTGCTGACCGGGGAGAATAGGAGAAAAATTTCGGGGACCGGCTGACGGCTGAGACAAAAACATAAACCAATGTTGAGTATTTTCTTTATTAAATTCAACGCTTCAAATTCACAGTTTTTAGCTGCATCTGCTGCTACTGAGGTTAGAAATTTTGATATTCGTGGCTCGAGCGTTGTTTCCGAGAGACGAAGAAATTTTTGGTGGACCGCCAGGAAATTTCCACAGTTTGAAGAATAAGGGGTTAGACAATCTGCGAAAATTCTGAATAAATATGAGCATGAAATGAAAAAAATGTCGAGGAGAGGATCAAACCATTACAGAGTATTCAGATTAACACATTTTTATGGTGACAGCGAATGCCGTCATTGAAGTCGGTAATTTTTCATTTCATGTAGCTAAAAACTGTAATTTTGCAACGTTGAATTTAATAAATAAAATACACTCTACATTGGTTTATGTTTTTGTCTCAGCCGTCAGCCGGTCCCCGAAATTTTTCTCCTATTCTCCCCGGTCCGCAGGTGTAAAAAGGTTGAAGAACGCTGGTCTAACCAACATACAGTCAGACAGACATATTTTTCTTCGCTGTCGACAAACTTGTGATATGCATAAAGACACATCAGTAACCTTCTGTCATTTTCTACATATCAACATTTTCTTTCACTCTGTTGTCACGGTGATTTTATATGATATTACCTTTTCGTTAATTTTATTTCTCTTTTCAGCTGGTGGGAATCGGAGGTAATTTTATCTCAAAAGTGCCTATTTCTTGATCCAGCGGTGTGATCCATGCCAAATAACTAGTAATACAAACATGTTGTGTGTGTGGGGGGGGACGCTTAAAAGAAACAGCTTTAGGTGCTCGACAGGAAAACCTTTAAAAATTCAGAAGAGTTTCTATCCATAAAAGTTACCCTGTTTTTGCTCAGTTATTTGCTTTTGGATTGTCATCAACAAGATTTGTAAACATGTCCCCTGTCATGGAACAAAAGGGTGTGGAAGATAGCTGAGTTTTGTGACATGCGCTTAAAAATAGCCGAAGCATTCAAAAATGCAACTTCGTACCCTGCTGAAACCACAGTTCGTGTTAGCAATCCTGATTCACTCACCAAAGAAAATCTCCAAACCCCATCACATCCCGGAATGTATAAATTTCTCTGTGGTTGTAGCAGAGTCTGCACAGGGTAGCAAATGTAAGAAAAGCATCCATTAACATCATAATAGAAAGTCAGGACTGTCAGACCATACTTTGAACCTCATAAGATTAGCTGTAAGAAAACTAAACTCTTATCTCCAAGTTGTTACAAGTAGGAAGGACTATTTCTAGAGTCAGCAATGGTAAAACATTTCCCTGTCGTCAACATTAATCTGAATTAATCTGCCGAAATTTGGGGAAAGTCATCTAAAGATTCACTTCAACCTAACAACTGTAAACATCTTCTTCTTCAACTACTGTATAGATGAAACAAAATTAGGATTTCGTGTTTTCGTTTTTTTTTTTTTTCTCCGTTATATTTTGAAATATTTTCAATAGTCGTTGTCACCTGCGTGTACTGTAGAAAATATTTGTGGGCTGAAGATGATAGTTTGACATCCATGAAATATAAGCTATTTAATAAACATTCTTTCATGATTTATTATTGTGATGTTCTAATACTGTGAAAAAATAAAATAAACGATCAATGTCCTACCTAACGATACCCAAAACTCAACACTCCTTCGAATATTTGTTCAAACTAGACTGGCGTTACTGCAGTCGTTCTTCAGGCGTATGCGCCAGAGTTCAGTCCCATTCTTGCTGCTGTTTTACGCTTTCATATTCCAATGGTATCATCCTTAAGCCTGGAAATTAAAACAACTCATTCCTGACAATGGCAAAAATTCTTACCATTTTCCACTTTCTCTTATCTCACTCCTCTCCAAAGTGGTGGGAAGAACCATTAACTTCAACTACTACGCTATTTGAAAGAAACCAACTAATAAATTAACACCAGTATGAATTCCATCACTGTCATTAACACGGGGATCTGCTTACTTATGTCACCCATCTCTGGACAAATACCATGAAAACAATCCGTGAATTTCATGTGGTTGCCTGTTAATGTTTCCAAGACTTTTGTGCAGATCTGGCACAAAAATCTATTAAGTAAGCTGCGATCATCTAGTCTATCCCATAACTTCTGCAAGTGGGTCACTAGCTTTCTTTCTGATTGCAAGATACTTGATGGTGAATGGTTATCAATGCAAGTAATGCTGGAGTTCTACAAGCCTCAACTCTTTCATGAACTGTCTGTTATTTAGATCAGTGACCTACTCCAGTCGACAGCCAACCCTATACAAAAGTTTGCTGACAAAAATAAATTACACTTCTCTTCCTCATTCCACAAGTCTTGCACTACATCTGTCAGCTAGAATCGACCTCTACTCTTTGACATTCTGATCTCTTAGCAATTCATAAATAGAGTAACACTGTCAGCTTTAGTTTTAACATAATATAGCTCTGTTATTTCTCACATAAAAGAGCTGCTTTTTCCCACTCCTCTTGCTTTTGACAACATCCAAATCTGGAGACGAGGAGAGATTTCTCTTCCTACGAGCAGTTTAATACGGAATCGCTTTTGGATAAACACATTTCAACTGTCTCCATTGCATTCAAAAACTTAAGATCTTTCTTTTGCTGAAGGCTTTATTTTAACTCGGATTCATATTACAAATCCTCCCAACTGTTAAACACTGTTCTCACGGTTGGGCTGTACTCCCAAGAGCTCCTTAAAATACTTGAATAAATGTAGACGAGAGCAATTGTGTTGATTAATGACCCACCAATTTATTCCACTTAGTGTTACACCATCGTTCAGTTTCTGCTGCTTTTAACTTCTATTAGAATGAATAATTCCTGCAGTATTTTATTAAATGATTGGTATCATGATAAATGAATTCTATGTGTGTCCGCAATCAATCGCTCTCGTAGAATTATTCCGTGTGGTTAAGTGCAGGTCGTATATGTCCCAGCGAGACATCTCTTATTCGATAATAACGTGAAGTGTGGCTCTATTTCAGAACAGCAAGGTTCCTCTACGGGAATGACAAGAATGCGAATAATCCTTCCTGAGGCATGGACATTTTTACAATAAATAAATAATAAAGGCGTTTTGGCAGAGCTGATAGCACTTCACCTCCACCAACAGAGTGTGGTTTCAAATCCCGTGACACGAATGTCTGTGAATTGATTAAGGTTGGAGTTTACTCACTGTGAAACGACCATCACTGCCCTAATTACAGGTCTGAAGCAGATTGGAAAAAAGTTCCATGTTTAGTCACTCGAGGGGTTTTTTTGATTATTCGAATTCCCCCTCACTTTAATGTATTATTAGGCTTAAACCTTTGCTTCAGCGTAAAATGCATCCATTGGTCTTTGTTAAGTGTGTGCTTTTCCTTTTGGTAGCACTCAGTGAAGTTAAAAGTGCTGATGGGAAGGTTGTTTATTTAAGGAATCAACATGGAAAGATCCATTTTCTAGTGATGTTTTCTTCGATGTTGCTTTCCAGTGAACCACTTTTTCTTTAATAAAATAAAATTGATATTAAAGTACAATTGCGGTCTTCAATTTTAACTTCATGTCAATGCTATTCAACTAACGATTGCTCTTTTTCATTTACAGTTTCTAACTTTGACCATCGTACTATTAATGTACTCATTAGTTAATGGCTTCCCACATCACCACGAAGAAGACGAAGATCATGAAGATCATCATGATTATCACGGAGGACACCACGAGGAATATGGCCATGATTGTCATTATAATCACGGAACGGAAGGGGGATACTTCGGGAATGACATACACGGTGGTGAAGGATATCATGAAGACGACGATGACGGGCATCATCACGGGCATCACGGAGGACATCATGGACATCACGGAGGACATCATGGCCATCATGGACATCATCATCATAATCATGGCCATTACGGGCCACACCATGGCCACCATGTCGAAATTCATCACCTTAATGATGGCCATCATCATCACCATCATGGTTAGCTTACGACTGTATATAAATCCTGAAATAAATCCAAAACGAATCCTGAAAGCGAAAGATCTCCTCTGCTATTCTTCCATCGGGCTCTGCTATTTACCACATCAACAAGTTTATTTTTTTCTTTAATTTTAAAACATTGTTAGGAAATATTTAGATGACTTTTCTTCTTTTATTTTCTTTTAGAATTATAACTTTCATCTTTTTTCTTTGATAAATGTTGTCGTATGAGAAGAAAGAAGCGTATTGAATGAACTAAAACTTTCTGATCATAACATTAAAGTGAGAATACTTTCCACTAGGGTTAGTGATACTCATGAGACAAGGTTACTTCGAAACACACCAGTGCCATTTACAGATAGGATGTTACATTTTTAATACCTTGGAAAAGAATATGTAACCAATAATCATGTACATAAGTAAAAATTATAAATTGGTCATCAAATAATTGCAATAAAATGCATAAAACAATTTGCTGTAATAACTTTCATTTACTAAATATTGTAACATATGAAAAAAATCAGTTAACAAATAAATATTTTAAAATAAAATAAATTATGTTTATTTCTTTATAAATGAAAAATTTTTTAAATATTTTATTTATTTTCATTTAAAAATTATTATTTTTTGTATCTACACGTCACAGCACTACGCTCACTAAATATTCGTTGCGATCTCTTATGTAAATATTCGCTTCTCCAATCAGCAGACTTTCGAGTTCAAATCCCGTGGCTTGCTGATTACAAAGCGACCATTTGGCTTTGAAAATGTGTATCAACGACAAAAATCTTATAACCAATCAACTGAGCATCCAGTTATCAGAACTCATACTGCTCTCGAAGCAACTTTGCAGTGCAGAAGTATTCGTCTGCAGATAAGCTCTGTTATAAATAAAATGGTTGCGTTCGTATAATTTATTCTTTCTGCAATGTATAAGATCGACAAAAAAACTGCTGTGTGGTTCTTGTTTTGTAAAAAAATAATAAACAAAGCTTAAATATTTGTATAAAGAAATCATGTATACAAAATTTAATAATTCAAATTTAATTCTCCCTCCTATTTATAAATAGGAGAGAGAGAGAGAGAGAGAATGAATGAGAGAGAGAGAGAGAATGAATGAGAGAGAGAGAGAGAGAGAGAGAGAGAGAATGAATGAGAAAGAGAGAGAGAGAGAGACAGAGAGAGAGAGAGAGAGAGAGAGAGAGGGGGAGAGAGATCATCAATTAGTCAAGCGTGTCCTGTTCTGGACAGCATCAGTAAATCTTATGGAGATTTCCAATCCACAACCACCACAAACAAGTAAGTGGTTCGCCAAGGTTGAGCAGATTTGTGAGAGGCGTCAGCATCTCAGAAGTTATGCTTAAGCAGAAGATTACACTTAGGTTTACATTTAGGCTTTTATTATGTCTTTAGATTGTTTTTGTGGGTGCATTTTTGTTATCCTCACTAAAGCTCTTCTTGATCATGTGAATTCTCCCGCTGATTGTATGGAGAAAGAGATAAAGACATTGCTGAAGCATTTAATGAGATGTGAAAGACCCATGAACATCCCTCCGCCACAGAGGAAACATAGTACCTGTTCGCCTTCTCTACAGCCTCCCTCCTCTGCTTTCCACTATTACCAGGTTATTGTCCTGGAATGAAGTAGAGTATCCGAAATGTTCTCACAGTGTCCTACTTTAATGGTGTTCCAGGCAGATCGATGAAGCGCAATCTCTTCCTCCTCAGGAATCTCGCTGACTTGCGATCAACAATAAATGACCACTCACTGCTGTGTTAGTTATTCAAAAAACAGAAACGGGAAAAGACAGCGCAGCAAGACATAAATTCCTACATCATATCTTCGAATAAGGTTGGTGTGGACCCTGACTTAAGGACCTAACTTAGCATGTTCAGGAAAAGACCACTTCGCGGATATCTTACGATACCCGAATTTAGCTCGGAATCCATTCCTATACCTAAAGGTTGCAGAAAGATTGCCCAAAGAGACCGTTCAAATATAACTAAACAACAAAATAAAATAGACAACTCTTATTCTGGAAGAGCAATATCTCTTCAAACAGTCTCCAAGTCTCCAGACACTGAAAAATACACACATGACGGCGATGTCGTTAGCACGTTTCGAAATTTTCCGATTCATCGGCATTATCTTTGGCATACTGTGGCAGTTAATATAGCCAATGACAATCACGAAAGTAAAAAAAAAACAATCGAAAACAAACTTTTACTGGACCTACCTTCCTAATGAGAATATTCACACGTGGAGGCTGAACTAACAATATTTAGGGAGACCATTTTCTGCACATTGTATTCTGCCCATACGGAGAGCTTTTCTTAGCAAGTCAAAACCTTGCTAGGAAATAAAGTATCCTAACTAACCATGTTCGTCCTTAGAGAAGAGCCACACAATAAAATGATCTGTTATTGTCTTCATGCTTTTTAATCTTATAGATATACGAGAAGCACAAAAAAGCTCCTTCTAGCCAATTAGTCCAGTATTTCTGGAGTTATGGGAAGCCGCACTCATCAAGGAATTATACAAACATTTACTTCATGCCACTAAAGAGAGGGAGGTATCGCATTTCTTCCGAAGATATTTCTTTTAGTCAACGCCATTCCCATAAGGAGAGACCTGATTTTCAAATCATACCCCTGGAATTCTAGTTGAGTTTATTGGTACTTCGTTTGGGCTGACTGGCCATGTTCGCCCTTGTATGGAGGTGAACATGAGTGGTCCTACGATTGGGGAGGGAGGGAGGGGGCTGAAAAGTTCTGATAAACACCCGGAACACAAATGATATTAAAGCAGCTGATATAACACAAGGAATAATATATCTTAAAACCACCATGGTTCATCAATTGTAATAATTTGTTCGTTTCCTTTTAGGATATATAAGAAGACATGTTAGAGGTTTCGCAGAACGAGGGTACTGTTTCCTGAGGTTGGTAAATCTCAATTACCAACTTTTCTTGCAGCACGAAAAACTTGATGACAGCCCGCACCTCTGTGTCTTCGAATTTCTTGACGTAAGCTGGGGTCATTATCCATCAAAACATCTGGACATGCAGACGCTCTCAGCGAAGTGGTCCCCAAATGTTTAAATGCCGACCAAAAGAGAGAACGTATGCTGTCAGTCTCAAGGGATTTTGGATCATTTTGAGAAATCAGGTGCAAATTTGCAAATGTTTTGGCTCATATGGTGACTGATAATGAAACACTTTCATCACTATGACCCAGAGACCAAACATTAGCCAATAGAGTGGAGACACAAAGGATCTTCACGGCCAGAGATGTTCCAGAACCCAGAAGTCACCAGGGAAGTTTCTTGCCATTGTCTTTTGGGATATGGATGATATAATCCTTACCAAGTACTTCGAGAAAGGTGAGACTGTTACAACGTCAGTTCATTCAGCAGCACTGAAAAAATTGAAGGAGGTACTGAAGAAAGAACGCCGCGAGAAACTGAGTGCTGTTCTGCTTTTGTAGGACACGCATCTGTTCACACTGCTCATGAACCCCAACAACCAATGCACAACTTTGGCTTTGAATGTCTACCTCACTCACCATATTCGTCAGATCTGACCCCATCTGACTATTCCCAAATTTAAAAAACGCTTGAAAGGAACAAAATTTACCACAGATGATGAAGTCCTATCTGCAGCTGAGAACTGGTTTGTGCAACAAGGGAAAGACTTTTTTTCTCAGAGGATTTCAAATCAGGCAGCAGCGTTGTAACAAGTGTAAAACACTTCTCGGGGAATCTGTGGAATAATGTGTAAGTTACATGGTTCGACCCCAATTCCTTCATGGTGATTATCACAACTTTTCTGCACACCCTCGTATATTTTGTTTAATTTCCCCAAGTAGTTCCTAGCACATGAGATTTGTGTCGTTCAATAAACTAAATGGTTAGGGTGACATTTTTGAATGTGTTGGTTGAAATACTCCAGAATCGGGCGCCAACTCAAAGTTGCTTTTCAAAAACGTCAATAATAATTAGAAGACAATTATAAACTCCAGAATTATCTTGGAGGATTGCTGCAGGTGAAAACAGTAAAGTGGCTTTATTTCACGAGTAGAGTTGTATTTAGTAGCGCCTGCAAGCGCATCGAAATAGTGGGACATTTATTTTTGTCCGCTGCGCAACTGTCTGATGGAAGTTAAGTGAAATAATTAGGATCGTAATTCTCACGGATATTTGTCAAGTGGTTTTATTACAACTTCCTCCTTCCCTGAGGAAAATGTCATCAGTTTTTAATTTCCTCATAAATGTTTGTAAACATCATTTGGAAAGTGAGAGAAACACATCAGGACGACGACCACAAGAATTCATATCGTAGCCATATGTCATTACCAACGAATTTATTCATATATATATTCGTTTCAAGGCAGAGAGAGAGAGAGAGAGGCGCAAATTAGAGAAAGAGAAGTTCTTAAAGAAATGTTGCAGACCCCAAATGGATCACAGCGAATGTCTCTCAAATTAAACTTTGTGTCTTCTCATGAAGTTAAAGTCCTTCGTAAAGATATTTTATTTCATCTTCTTTCCCTGTACATTAATCTTCACCCTGTTTTGTTGTTTCATAGTACAAGCTCATCCACGCAACCATTAAATTAAGATCGCATGTACTATTTCAGGGGCCTGTACTGTAGTGGCCACATGCACATTTGGGGTGTTTGGATGCATCATCCTTGATTTCAATATAGTTCGTGTTTATTTATTTTTTTAAATGTTTCTTTTGTGTTGTTTTTGTTTCAGTTCAGCTTTCATAGGTGTTCACTTACTTAAATTCTTAAGGTACTTTTTCCCCCTTTTAGGAGGTTTTCTGAGAGTGAAAAGCAATTGTCCCCCCCCGCAATCATTTTCTGCTGATTCTCAGTACACTTTATTGCGCTCTGATGACCAAAATGACGGACATGAATTCACACACACACACGACAATAA
Organism: Typopeltis vanoorti; assembly: GCF_054136105.1. Taxonomy (NCBI): domain Eukaryota; kingdom Metazoa; phylum Arthropoda; class Arachnida; order Uropygi; family Thelyphonidae; genus Typopeltis; species Typopeltis vanoorti. The sequence continues at coordinate 112,488,258 of NC_143566.1, read as the reverse complement.
CATATATATATATATATATATATATATATATGTTATTGTCGTGTGTGTGTAATGAAAAAAAATAATGAAAAAAAAAATTGAATGACTAGAACAGAGATTTAATTAAAAAGGTTTTTAATATAAACACACTACTAGTTTCGGCCTGTAACAGACTTCTTCAGGTAACATTATAAAAGAAAAAACACTAAACATTGAGGGTTAAAAGACTATGAACAAAATAGACAGTCTTTATACATAATTAGCATTAAAACGTTGTAGTTGTATTTGAAGCTGTTCTTTCATTTGTTGCATTGTTGGGAGAGTGCGTGCTTGCTGCATCACGTGAACGCCTTATATATATATATATATATATATATATATATAAGGAAAATCATTGTAAAAATTTGGACCTATTATTTATTTTTCATTTATTTTTATTTATTTATTTTTTTAGATACTTTGGGAACCCCCCACTACTAACCAGTCTTGGAACTTTCTCAAGCCACTTCTCCGATCCCATCCCATCCTGATTTACTCTTTCCCGTAGATTCACACTTCAGCGTGTAGGCGTTCGAAATCTAAATCCTGCAGATTAAGTTGGTTAGTCCTTATTCCGGAAGTGTGTTACGTCTGTCTGTCTGTCTGTTCACGGGACCGGTTCGCCTTCTGAGGGAAAAATTCCGAGTTTTCAGAAGAAAACCCTCCACTTCCGCAGGAGACTGGCTAACTCATCGTTTGCTTGAAAGTTTCCTAACGTCATAGACGGAGCTCGAATCCGGGTCTTTCCAACCACAGGGTTCGTCTAAACCAACTGAGTTACGGAGGCTCACTTCTCACATGAAAATCAACTTTGACCCAAAGACGATCCCAAATATCTGTTCCCACAGCAGGATTTGATCAAGCAGCATGTTGGATTCGCAATTGGAACTTAATCACTCGGTAATATAGTATGCAGGGGGAAAGTGTGTGTGTGTGTGTGTGTGTGTGTGTGTGTGTGTGTGTGTGTGTGTGTGTGTGTGTGTGTGTGTGTGTGTGTGTGTGTGTGTGTGTGTGTGTGTGTGTGTGAATCTGTATAAAACATATAAAATAATAAATACGAAGCCTCCTTATCTCACTCAGTCCTGACAAAGTCCTTCAGCTGGGGAGGCCTGGTCTAGGACGCAAACCCATTCGTCAGGCCGTTTCAAGCGAAGCTGAGTTAGCCCGCCTCATACGGATGCGGAAGAATTTTCTCATCCAAAAAACAGACAAACGGCCAAAAGAACACGCGCAATTTTTCCGATAAGATTAATTGCCATCATTCGCAGCGATCACATTTCAAAGAATCCGCTAACAAGCAACTACGTTCAAAAAAAAAAAAAAAAGGAATAATGAATGCCATTTACGAGAGCCCATAATACTTCGATTGTGGAGAACGGCATTTGCTCTGTCAATATTATATTTCTGTAACTTATTTTACATTTCTGTAGTTCACTCCCAGCATAAGAAACATTAAGCAAACTCGGAGATTTATTTGGCAACGAATCCCATCATTGCTGAGTCGATGCTTGTTAACGCGTAGTTAATCTCTCGAAGACAAACATCGTAGGCGAAAACAGGCTTTAGTTCCGGAGTGCTCATAAATAATCGGCGTCAGGGAAATGGTTGCTTTTCCTTAGCAACTGTTTGTCACCTTTTGTGTAACTTTAAACCACAGCAAGTTGATTGAAGGACTTTAAAAAGAGTGCTAATCAGAGTCAGTGATATCGACAAGGTTTGTACGTCACATTTGCTCGATTTCCTTTCAGCCGTCGATCTCAACGTAGGAGTGTCCCGAAGGAAAACCGAAATAGCTTGCGTTCTACTTTTCTCCGATCTTTAAACATACGGAAGACGCATATAAGACGTTAAGGGGGGAGGAAATCTCATTTAAGAAACAAAGTGAAACATGAAATACGATCCAGAAGCCTGTTCCTTGAACCGTGAGGGCCCATATCGTAATTACATATTTTAAAACGTATTCTTGCGTTTGTTGTCTTCCGTTAGTTCCGGTTTCGACATATTGGGGTTAAGTTTTTTCACACGGTATTGACTCACAACACCGCAAGTATATGATTAATAGGATTCGGTAATTCATTAAGCTGCTTCTGTTGATGAAGCCTCAGATTTCAAGCCAGCATCCATCAGCACAAGTAATAATAATAATGATATATTTTATTGATTGTGAAATATTTATACACACAATAAACATCTTGAGTGACATGGCATCTTATAATTTTACAGAGTTCAGCACAGTTCAATTAAAATTTTTAATACTATTTATTTTGTCTTTATATTATGTATTTACAACACATATTCTACTAATATTAACAATGAAGATTATACAGAATTTTTTGTTTATTTTTATATTTATTTATTTTTTTAAGTTTGAGAAAGGATGATCATACAAACAAATTTCTCCATTTGCTTATAAGGATTACTTGTAAATGAGTGAGGCGGATTAATCCCACCTACTTCGAAACTTGGGTTAGCTTTTATGAAGAGAGTGCGATTTAGCCTTCACTATTTGTGTTGTTGCTACTGTTTATGTATGGGATGTAGGCATTGGATGCTAGTGATTTGTGATGTGTATATTAGTGTTAATGGTTTCTTAACTTTGTTGGTATATTTTCCAGAGTTTGTTTTTTAATGTTCTGTAGGTATCTGAGTGTGTTTTAACTTTCTTGGTGGGTTGTTGAGTTGCGTGGGTATCTGATGTGATCTCACAAAAGAACCGTATGAGTTATTGAAGGGTGTGGGGATGTAGAGAGTTGTTGTAGGTCGTGTTATACGATATGTGTCTCTGTTGTTTCGATAGGTGATGTTGAAGTAATTCCTTGTTAATGTCATGTAGTGTTTCAGGTTTTTAATGCTCAGAATTTTGTGTATCGTCATGTGCTTGTCGGATATTGGTTGTTGTTGCGTGTAAGGTGTCCAAATCACTGTTGACTCGATTTTCCTGTGTAGTGTTTCTAATTTTGTTAGGTGGCTGTTTGATGTATTTGCATAGACTGTTATTCCGTATCTGAGTAGGGATTCGCAGTTACCGTGATGTAGGAGTTTTTTTTTTTATGTTGGGTGGAATAATGTCTTTAGCTTGGAAGAGTTTTGCTGCGATGATCCGGAGTTTGGTATGTAGGTATTCTATATGTTTTGTCCATTTAAATTGGGAATCTATATAGAGACCGAGGTATTTTGCGTGTGTTACAGGTTTGATTTTGGAACATTGGCAGGTATTTTTGTTGTTAATGCAGCGGCATGTGTGACAATGGATCGATAGTGATGCGGGGCGTATGATTCTTGGGTTGTGTATTATCAACATCTGTGTTTTGGTGCCGTTGATTAGAATTGCGTTTTGGTGGAAGTATGTTGTGATTTCGTTTAGGTCTTGTTGTGCTTTGCAGAGAGCTGTGTTAATGTCTGTGTGGATTGCTGTTAGTGCAGTGTCATCTGCGTATTGAAATATTTGACTTCTTATGGATATGTTATGAACATCGTTAATGTATATGTCGAATAGAGTGGGTGATAATATGGCAATTTGAGTACACCGTGTTTTATTTGTATACCTCGACTGTGACATGTACCTATTTTTGTTACTTGTGTTCTGTTTGAGAGGTAGTTCTTGAACCATGTATGCAGTGTTCCTCTTATAACTACTGAGTATAGTTTGGTGAGTAGTATGTCATGTTCACACTATATAATAATAATAATAATAATAATAAACTCACAACAAAGGAGACAAATAATCAAGTAATTCAAAACACAAAAGAACTAAGGTCACAATATGTTGTCTTGTGGAGTTCTGACACTCAAACAACTATGGAACCAATAATTACAATTGTTAATCGGCTCCGTAATGCCTTCACTGTCAGAGTTTTATTTATTTATTTATTTATTTTACTGGTGTAAAATCCGGTGATATATCGGGCTTAATAAATATCAGTATTAATTTGGTTCGGAATAAAAATAAAATAATAGGAATTAAACATCCATTTTACATGTTTGAAGAGAGCCAGATTTAACAAATTAAACGACTTGGCAAAATCGACATTATTTGAAACAACTTCTGCTATAACATAACTCATTCTAAATTTTAATTAATTTCCTAGACTCTTTTGGCCACTGGAGATACCACTCAAGAAAAACATCAATTTCATTTTGATTTAATGTTCACATTTTTTTTTTTTTGCTTCATTTAGAAATGACAACAGTCAGAAGCTGTTTATTTTAAAATATCGAAATGTATTACGAGATGGTCCATATTTCTGAATGGCATCCAAAAATACTGTTTCATTATTTTTGTTTCATAAAATATTTTTGTAATTAAATTATGTATGTTTATTTATTAATTTCATTATTATTTTCCGAAACTATGACTTCAAAAATGTATATTTTATATACACAGTGTGTGCTGATTTTTATATATTTATAATAAAGTTTCTGATTGGTTCATTTTAATTTCAGTGCTTTTATTGACTTTTTATCGATTTTGACAAATTTATCGATTAAAAAAAATCAAGAAGGAAACGAAATTTTAAAACTAAAAATTTAAAAATGTATTTGAGAACAGGCTGCTTAAGTGGGAAGGGCCCACTCCGTGTTTGGTGTCTTTATCCTATAATTTAAACCCTCAACACTTTCCTTAGTTTACCCGTCAGACCCATAAAATGACCCGAAGTGTAAATCCACAGACATTTCGTGTAAATCGTAAAGGTTTTAAGGGAAAATGGGTCGGCTCTTTAAACATTTCACCTGGGTTTTTGGCATTAGTCATGCGTGCGTCGGTCTACGCCCTTTCCCGGAGTGACAGACGACATAAATCTAACGCACGCTAACATGTGCCAAGTACGAAATAACACCGCGCAATTTCCAGCGATCATGAAAGAAAGCTGTTTGTTCGATTCAAAACGCTACACTTTTTAGACTTCGTTAGGGGATTTTTTCCCTCACTCTTTCCTCATTAACCGGGAAACAGACAAAGAGAAAGAGTAAACCAGTTCAGTAGGAAATGAGTGGTTATCCCGCGATAATAATATTTCCGTTCCGGTGTCGTTTGAAACAAGTCAAAATATCCCGTGATTATCGAACTAACAGTCGGGATTGTTCCTTGACCCACAATAAAACGAGGCGGTTCGCTTCATGCAGCGACTTCTTAATATCATTAGCAAACTAACTTCTAATTTCACGACTGGATATGCCGTCATTTTCGACACAACGACCGCGTGCGATCTGCCATCCTAATTGGTTATCACGTGAACATGCCTTCGAGAGCACTCTCGGGACCGACTGCTGGCCGTCGAACAGGAAAGTCTCTCGAGGGCCGTATGACCGGCGCTTTAATTCGTTGTTTACAATATATTCCAGACGATTAAAAATTCTTTTGCCGCAGGCATCAAAAAAAAAAAACAAAAAAAAACGTTCGTTTGCTTATGAAATTAATCCCCACGCAATGGAAAGCCTTAACAGTAAGATGTCTTATTTGGAAAGAGAAATTACAACATGATGCAGGCACTGCTTATCTAGTTAAGATTGTTAAAATAAAATAAGAAATCATCAATAATTAAACACTAAAGTACAGAGCCAAAATGCTTCTATTTGGCCTCTGCAATATATTGAAATGCAAGATATTATGGGTCCATCAATATTTTATAGCCCATCGACATATTGATGCAGAGTAACTACTTTCTCCCAATTTACTATAGCATGTTTCCAAGGGCAGTTCGTGCATAGGCACTATGGAACTGCAGCCCCCCCCCCCCCAATTTTTCTCGATATATAAATATATTTATTAATTTATTTAAATTTGCTTGTAATATTTAATTCTATCATCGACAATCCTATACCATTCTCTTATTTTGTATAAAAAATAATAAAAATCCATCTTGTAGCACTTTAGGAGGACGCTAGTAGCACTGTGTTTACCACAGTGTCATATTGCTACGCGCGCAAGCATATGCACGTCATAGTGAGATGCGAGCTATTAGCGTAATGCGGCACTGTCCGTCGCGCAGTTCCACTGTTGTTTATATGCAGTTTGCGCCAGTAATAGAGTGTTCGTAGTGCTTATCGTGTTTACTCCGTCTCTTTAAATATTTGGACATTGCAACTAAAGACATAACATTTGTTATTATTTTTATTTTTAGAACATTATTGGGGTTATGATGAGGGATTTTATTTTTAAGTAATTTTGAATTATACCGAACTGTATAATTTTATCGATAATAAACAATATTCTTTCATGTTTAATTTTTTTTTATCATAATTTTGATATTTTATCCAAACACGTGTACACTGCACTTACAGTGTGTATGTATATTTGGAAAGTTCCAGCACCCCACGATTTCAAGCCAAGAGCCGCCACTGCATGTTTCTCTTGTTTCACATACTTCGCCTACTTTCCTTCCTTTTTTAATTTTTATATTTTTCTTGTGCTATTTTGTCGAAATTATGTACGCATGTTGGATTTTAATTTTATTATCAATTTAAAAATTGTTTTATGCTTGAAATTTATAACATAAATGTGGAAAAATAAATCGATGTTCAATACCACAGCAAACTACATCTTACAAAACTAAAAAAAAAAAAAAAGTGAAGAAAATCTAATGATGGGTCTGGAATCGATAAAACATCAGTTTCGTTGTCCCATCGGTTTACATATCGCATGTCATAACTTACGTCTGTAAGAACGAATTTCATGTAAGGGGATACAAAAACTGTTTGGGAATATGAACTTATGTCTTTCGCATTATGCTGGTCAGACAAGTTGGTAAGTTTATATTCCGTTAATATCGGGGGATGGATTAAAGGTTATCTACTAGCGAAATCCTGCTCAAGAGACCCCAGATAAAAGTCTTCTCTCCAGAAAGAACAGTGACAGTTGATGAAGTTCATTGACTACTTAAGTAAGTTTTAATCGGAATCGTTTATTAACACGAATACCTTTTTCTTAGCTTTTTCGAAATCATCGTGCAAGCCACGCGTTGGCCGAAGATGGACCATGCTTGACCGCACTGCAACATTCTCACTCGACGACTTTGCTAAAAATCATTCTTACAATTTAGCAGTTCACTGCGACGTCCTTTGATTTTTTTAATTTCGTTTTTATTTATTTTTGTAGACCCTTGCTTTACAGATATATAAGAGAAAAGCTTTATTTATTCTCTGTTTTTGTGCAGAAACTAGTTGTGGCACTTAATGGGCATGAATACGGTCCCCATTTTCTTTTTGAAATTTTTTGCTCCTTTGTCTACAGATCTGGGCTTCGATCTGTTATGTGATCACTCTTGTCAATCGACCGGAAGGCTTTAACAAGTTAATGCTTGTTCATTAAGAAAAAATGAAGACCAGCATAAGGATTGCCTCTGATATACCTTCACATGTAATATTATTTCTGGAAAGATAATTCACAACTCTTAGTTGGAAAAAGAATTTAAGATATGTGATAGGAATCACTCTCACAGGAAACTAAGGCTGTGCACAGCCACGAGTATCCTCCAGTGGACAACGAGAGAATTCCAAGCTGGAAACATTCCTGAAATCACGTTCCATCTAACGAGTCCTTTATTTTGGTTTGGCATTGTTTTGCTTTTGCGTTCAGAAAAATGCTGTGTGTGTGTGTGTGTGTGTGTGTGTGTGTGTGTGTGTGTGTGTGTGTGTGTGTGTGTGTGTGTGTGTGTGTGTGTGTGTGTGTGTGTGTGTGTGTGTGTGTGTGTGTGTGTGTGTGTGTGTGTGTGCGTGTGTGTGTGTGTGTGTGTGTGTGTGTGTGTGTGTGTGTGTGTAGCAGGAGCACAATTTGTAGGCTCCTGGAATAACTGGAAAATAAGCAGTCTTTTATTAGTAACATCCCATAGATTGTTCTAAAACACTGGCAAACCTAATGTTAGGAAGATATCTACACCAGAATTAAGCAACTGGGGATTTAAAAAAAATCCAAGACTGATTATTTCAATAAACATTTTTAATCTTTCTTAAATTGTTTTCGATAAAGTTTGTTACGAAAGATAATTACAAAAGGAGTTCAATGAACTGGAGATACTTCAAAGACCAAGGAGTTGATGAAAAACGGGGAAGTTTTATCCCCAGAAGGAAAGGAAGCAGCCCCGGGTTTTCCCAGAATTCTGCTGTCATCAAAGATGATTAATCCGACTATGCTACGGCATTTCCATACGCAACACCGCATTTGAAGCTATTGTGAGAAGGCCGTGCAACAATAGCAACTAATGAGTGCCTTGTGAGGAAGATCTTTTTATTCTGCATTAAAAATGAGTTTCATACTACGTTTTATTACGAACTAATTACTGATCCAATTTTTCTTATTAATTAAATATAACTTTTAGGTCGATTGATCTTATTTCTGAGGCGATTAACATGATACCGATCAACATGTTTTCAAGAAGGATTAAAACTGATGCAACCTGAATGGCACCGACGCGTGCTTTCAAGTGAGGTTTTCTCCTTGGTTCAGTGACTCCTTAGCCGATATCGCCTATGAGACTTCACCAAAATGAGTATTTCCTAACACATCACCTACTTTATTTCTCGTCCTTTCTCTGTCGACTTACGGTGGTAGAATTTGTCCGTAATCTTTATGTTGATTCTTATCTCGTTTCAGGACTTTGTGAGGTTCATTCAGAAATTTAACCTCGTGGGTCGACCGCATTCCGACAGTTTAAAGAGAGGATGCTGGAGACGATAAAATTACCGTCCTAATGAACCTTGCAGTTCTCATTCATTGATTTAAAAGAAATGGAACAGTTGCCCCCCAAACACGGAAAAGGTTTAAGAACGGAGCAACCCCCTTGGCCAAATACGCCGCAAGCTACGCTTTAAGATGCAATTAAGCCTGGACGAGTATTGCATAGTGCAGAGGCGTTTAATGAAGGTGTCAAACACCACATAATAATAAGCAGAAATAGATTTGCATTCAAAGTACGTCTTGAACACTTAAAAGCCTTAATATTTATTTATTTATTTTATAATTTATTTTATTTTATTTTATTTCCAGCATTTATCCTAATACACCATACGTGCATATCGCCTATGAGACTCACATCTGTTTCATACTATGCTTTAAATTGCACGCATAACGCATTTATTAAAAGATCTCTCTCTCTCTCTCTCTCTCTCTCTCTCTCTCTCTCTCTCTCTCTCTCTCTCTCTCTCTCTCAATCAATCAATTTACATGATGATTCTCAACCATCTCGATCGAGTAAAGCATTAACGACGTGGATTACTCACTCTAAATGGCCACCTTTTCTTTCAAGACAGGTTTCGTAGCGCATGCGGAGGCTCTGTCATTTTGGTGAACAAGGGTGGGACATCTGCTGAACATATCGTGTGATTTCATCCCTTAGTTCATAACGGGTCGAAGTCGGTTCGTGGAGGAATACCCATTTGCTCCACCAACTCCGAATGAAAGAAAATAATGCGAACAACAGAATTACGTCTTTTCTTCCAACGTGAACCCCGTGGCTACAACTAAACGTAATAGTGTGGATCTACACGTGCTCTTCATTCAATGCGCATGCAGTCGAACGGCGTATCTCATAGCGCGTGTAATGAATGGGGTTGAAGCTCAGTACTTTTTTTTTTTTTTTTTTTTGCGCCATTCCATATTGTAATATTGCACTGCGGCGCCTAATAAATAACACGCTATTGTTTGAGAAGCGAATCTTATCGGAATTCCCTTGGCGGCTTCCATGAGAACAAAAAGTGCATTTTGTATATTAACAATATAAATATTAATAATGTGTGAATATAAATATTGATAATATTTTTGATATTTCATATAAAAAGTTTGTTGCAAGAAATGGATAAGAATTCAGCAATAGGGACTGATGGGATATCTTTTCGCACGTGTGCTAAAAGAGTGTTCAGCTGAATTGGCTATTCCTTTGACCAGGCTGTTTAATACGAGTCTCAGAACAAAGAAGATTCAGAAGGGAATGGAAGGAATGTATGGTAATTCCATTGCACAAATCCGATCAAGGGTAGTGCCTTTGCACCACCCTTGTGATCGGTCTTTACCGATCTATCCAACTATTGACCGATTAGTATCTCAGGAGTGGTGGTGAAGATTTTGGAAACATTGGTTAGGGCTTGCATTCAGAAATGGGTTGATTGACAGCGAATCTCTACTTTGCAATGAACAACATGGGTTTACTAAGGGAAGGTCATGTTTTAGTAACTTGCTCACATTCTATAACTATGTTACCATTGAACTAGACAAGGGGAATGGATACACCATGATACGTTTGGATTTTGATAAAGCTTTTGACAGAATGCAGCATGGCAGACTGCTGCATAAATTGGAGAAAATGGGTTTGGGTTATACAATATTAGCATGGATAAGAGGATGGCTGACTGACAGATATCAAAAAGTGGTATATCGGGGATCTGAGTCTGCAAAGTTTAAGGTAACAAGTGGTGTATTACAAGAATTAGTGCTTGATCTATTGTTATTTAATCTGCACATTAATGATATTGGGAAGGATTTGACAAGTGACATACAGTTATTTGCTGATTATGGAAAGATAGGTAGGGTAATCAGGAATGCTGCTGATATGCAGTCTTTGCAGAATGATTTGAATAGGCCGGAATTGTGGGCATGGGAAAATAGGTGTCAGCTCAATGCCAGTAAATGTAAAGTAATTCACTTTGGCATGATTAGATATCCAATGTCATATTATATTGGTGAGATTAGGCTAGAAGAAACTGATGAGGCTAGGGATCTTGGAGTGTTAATAGATAAGAAGTTGAAGTTTAGGGGGTCATGTAGCAAACATTGCAAATATAACACAAAAGATAATTGCAACGCGTTCACATGTAAAGATAAGGATGTTATTTTGCCTGTTTACAAGGCCTTGATAAGACCTCACTTGGACTATTGTGCTCAGGTCTGGTCTCCTGGTTTCCGTTGTGATTCTGATATATTTGACAGAATGCATAGGAAAGTGTTAAAAATGATATCATGATTGTGAAGATTGTGGAATATTGATTATGAAGGCAGATTGAGAATTTGTAGATTGCAGACACTAGCAAACAGGAGAAAGAAGGGTGAAAGGATTGAGACTTACAAACGTCTGAAAGGGTCATACAGGATTTCAACTGACGGAATTTTTCAATTTATGGAGGGTGGGGAAAGGACGAGAATGCATCCTTGGAAGCTGAGATTGAAGGCTACCAAGAAGGGGGTGAGGACTAGATTTTTCTCTCAGAAGGTGGTGCCTGTTTGGAATGGATTGCCATTAGATGTTGTGAATGCAAGCAGTGTGAATGAATTCAAGACTTGGCATGAAAGTTGGTGTAAGTAATATGTGGTCTACCCTCGATGAGTTTCTGACTTCTTGGAGGTCTCTCTTAATAATAATAATCTTGGATGAGATGAGATGAGATGAGATGAGATGTATTTTCTCAGCTTTCATCCTCGAAGATTATTTGTGAGCTTATCTGAAGACGACACCAGTTATTATTTATTGGTTTATTTGCTGTGCTGTGTAGTTATGAGTCAATACCACCTGAGCAGAGGTCCGTCTATTCCAACATGCCTCATGTTGGAATAATAATAATAATAATTTTTATAATTTATTGATTGGTAAAATTTATAATTTATTGATTGCTAAAATATTTATACATACAATAAACATCTTGTGTGACATTTCACCTTATAATTTTACAGAGTTCAGCACTGAGTGCTGCATTTTCTACATTGGATTTCAATTAGAATTTTTAATAATACTTTTTTGCCTTTATATTATGTATTTACAACGCATGTTCTTCTAATATTAACAACGAAGATTAAACAGAATTTTTTGTATAATTTTTTTTTTCAAAGTTTGAGAAAGAGTGATTATTCATACAAATTTCTGCATTTGCTTATAAGGATTACTTGTAGATGAGTGAGGCAAGTTAATCCCACCTACTTCGAAGCTTGGGTTAGCTTTTATGAAGAGAGTGGGATTAGCCTTCACTATTTGTGTTGTTGCTACTGTTTATGTATGGGATGTAGGCATTGGATGCTAGTGATTTGTGATGTGTATATTAGTGTTACTGGTGTATTAACTTTGTTGGTATATTTTCCAGAGTTCGTTTTTTAATGTTCTGTAGTTATCTACGTGTTTTAAGTTTCTTTATAGGTTTTTGAGTTGCGTGGGTATCTGATGTGATCTCACAATAATAATAATAATAATACATATTTGAATATTATAACAGTTAGTTAAAACAATAAATATATTTAACTAGCAATCTATTTAGTATTATTCGCAAGTAACCGTACCCCAATAGGATAAGTGGCCACTTCGTGTAGGTAGGAAGAGTAAACGTTACCCACTCGAACAGCTATGCCAGAAGATATCATCAGCATCATCAGACCTCCATAGAGTCAAAAGACTTTTTGGAGGCCCTACTATCTCACACACACACACACACACACACACACACACACACACACACACACACACACACACACACACACACACACACACACACACACACACACACACACACACACACACACACACGCATGCACGCACGCACAGCGAGTTCATCATACCTTGCCTGAAATATATCCACTATCTCCGCATTCACGACACTCACAGCAAGATTTTGGAGATCGTGATCGTTTTTATTCCCCGGCAAATATTCACTTTCGAGATTATTTTAGAAGTTATTATTTCCGAATTCAAAATTATTCTGAAATATTTGATGCGGCGTTTTTTTAAAAATCCGCTTTGTTCAACATCACTTTTCTAATTTTCGAAGAAGCTAAGGAAGAGTGAAGTTTATCCACTTCAAAGTCATCTGACTGGTAACCACCGAATCCATAGCTATGCAAATATAACACGAATGTATAACTCGAATATCAATTAGCAATTAAGTCAATCGAAAGCAATGTCAAGAGCGAACTGAAAGTGCAAATTTCGACATTTCATTCGCTTATAAATACCGCTGCACAAAATAACCTCAAAGCAATTGCTTTGAGGTTCTTTTATAATATAATTAAAATATACAGTTATTTTATAAAACTTAGATGCTATTACAGGTTTTATTTTATATTATGAATTGTATTTTGTGAATAAACAAAAAATAAAATATTTTTTTGTATATTTTGTATGTGAATCTCATCCACAAAAGGTTGAAACCTATCGCGCATTAATGCCGGTGATATACCTGACCTAGTTTTATGTTCTAACACCTCTTCAGTATATCTTACAAAATATATGAGTACTTGGTTATCTTTATCTCAAAATATATTTTATACAAAGAAAACCAACCTTAGACGCAGGACGTGGGGATGTAAAAAGACAAGCGAATTTCCCAGAACAGATCTCATGTCGTTGATCAGAAATTCAAACCTGAAAGCGACATTAGCATTGATATTTAATTAAAATTTACGTAGTAAATACAGACAATCTCGTAACCGTACTATGAAAAACTAATACAAATAACGGTAAAACTATAAATGAATAAATAATAAGCAATAATAAGTAATAAGCCTCTCCTTACTCCAATCGCATTGATTGGAGTGAGGAGAGGACATACGGGAGGAAGGAATTGATTTTATGCGGTTATTAAGGGATAACTATCTGTGACATCATGTAATGGAAAATACTAGGGGTCAGAGAGTGCTTGACCTAGTAATTACATCTGAGGATTTGGCTGTAACAAATATGACCACATTGCCACCAATCGGTGTGAGTGATCATAAGGTCTCGGAGGTGGCTAAAGGTGTGGAATTTGCAATTGAGACAGGGTACATGTGGAAATATCGGGCTGGTAAGTATGACAAGCTTAGGAGTTTGATTGGTTCAGTGCCATGGCACGTACAACTGCAAGGGCTAGATGTTGATAGTGCATGGGAGGCAGTTAAGAAGTATTTGCATGAAACAATGGCCGACTGTATACCTAGAGTCCGAATAATAAATCAAGTAGGGGTTAAATGGATGAATAACACCATTAAGCTTGAGCTGCAAAAAAAGAAACAACTATGGAGGGAATTTAAGGAGAAAGGTGACGCCAGGAACATGAACGGTATAAAGCGCAGGCCAGAAGAGTAACAAGTGTGGTAAGAAAAGCAAAAAAGGATTACGAAAGAATATTGGCCATGCAGGCTAAAGAGAATCCTAAACAGTTTCTTAGATATGTAGCAAGTTAAATGAAAAATGTACATGGCAGAATGATTTTAACGAATGCCGATGGTAGGGAGGTAACTGAATCAGTTGATATAGTTGAGTTACTGAGTGAGCACTTTGCAAGAATATATCATCTAGGTGATGACATTGTAGAACGAATGTACCAGTAGATTATACGGGAATGGTGAATGAAGTGGACGTGAGTAGTCTACTGCATAACCTCAATGTCAATACATCTGTGGGATTGGATGGTATACCAGCTCGTGTTGTACAAGAAGCAGCTAAAGAATTGTCAGTACCCTTGACCATTTTGTTTAATTTGAGTCTCGGGTCTGGGTTAGTCCCGAGGGGGTGGAAGGAGGGGAAAATAGTTCCACTGCATAAAGGTGGTTCCAAGACTGCTGTTGTAAATTACCGACCGATTAGCATATCAGGAATGATTGTCAAAGTCTTAGAGAAATTAGTCAAGAAAAGAATACAGGATTGGATAGATGAAAATGGGATATTGTATGGGGGACAACATGGTTTTGTGAAGGGTAGATCATGCCTCAGTAACTTGCTCACGTTTTATAACACAGTGATGGCTGAACTGGATAGGAGTAATGGGTTTACAGTAATACTACTGGACCTTGTCAAGGCTTTTGATAGGATACCACATAGAACCCTAATCAGTAAACTGGAGCAGATGGGGATAGATGTAGGGTTGGTGAGATGGAAAGGAGGGTGGTTGAAGGAGAGATACCAGAGAGTGGTTTATTCAGAAGTTTAGTCTAAAAGATGACTTGTGACTAGTGGAGTGCCACAGGGCTCTGTTCTTGGACCACTGCTTTTCAATTTGTTCATCAATGATATAGGAAAGGATATGATAGGAAGTGTTCACTTGTTTGCTGATGATCAGGGAAAGTTGGGTAGAGCAATTATGAGTGCACAAAATGTCAAAATTGTACAGGATGATTTGGATAGTTTGGAGGACTGGGTTAGGAAAAATGGATGTCAGCTTAATGTGCCAAAGTGTGAGGTTATGCACTTTGGGACGAAACGAATAGCAGCAGTATATCGCATTGGTGGAACCGTACTCCAGGAGATTGATGAGGCCAGGGATTTGGGAGTGTTGGTGGATCGGGAATTGAAGTTTAGTGGGCACATTGCAAAAGTGACTAAAACAGCTCACCAAATCACTTGGCTTCAGAAAAATACTTTAACATGCAGAGACAAACAAGTTGTTGTTCCTCTGTATCGAGCCTTGACAAGACCTCATCTGGACTACTGTGCCCAGTTATGGGCACCAGGGTTTCTTCGTGATGGGGAGGAAGTGGAGAGGATCCAGAGACGAGTGACCAAGATGATAGCAGGTCTGTGGAATGAACCTTATGAGAATAGGTTGAAGATTTGTGGGTTGCAGAAATTGGTCGATAGGCGAAGGAGTGTTGATATGATTGAGACATTCAAATTACTGAAAGGTTTCTATAAGATTTATCCCGAAGATATTTTTGAAAATATGACTGGTGGTGGGAGGACTAGGGGCCATGAATGGAAGCTGGGAAAGAGCGTGGTTGACAAGGGTGTTAGAGCTAGGTTTTTTTTTTACTTGGAGAGTGGTGAATGAGTGGAATAAGCTTCCAGAGTCTGTTGTGGGTGCTACGACTGTGAATGAGTTCAAGGCAAGGTATGATAGATACTGTGTGAATGTCGAATAGTTGTTCTTGACATGATGTTTGGGCCTCCCTCGATGAGTCTGTCGACTCCTTGGAGTTGCCCAGAGCAATAATAAGAATAATAATAACGTATAAATATTTGCACGTAAGGTAAAGTAAAAAATATCAAAATATATTACTACTCCTGTTTTATTTCAAAATTCAGTTAGTTTAACCTCCGCCACATTTCAAACTCATGGAAGCTATCAGTTGAATCAGAAACATTAGGAGGAAGGTGCTTCTTCTTCTTGGACGAATCTTTCTACCTACTTTGTTGCCTTCAACCTTAAATCAGCTGTTTATTTTGTTAATCTCCATCAAATTGATTATCAAACAAAATCAAGTTCGTCGATTTTTATTCCGTTTTTATACCAAATGATATATTAATGTAATTCATTAATAACGAAATTAGTTGATTTGAGGTAAGCATTTTTCAGCAGGATAAAAATTCAGTTTCCATCAGTTTCTTAGGGTTCTCTTAAAACTCGTAAGAAATGTGAAATTATAACACAGTAAGATTCAAAGAAATAAATTACGTACAATAATCGACAAAGATTACTTCTAAGGCCAGAACAGGCCACTCTAGGCCTAAATCCTTGATAGGCATGATTACAATAAATTATCTTAAAAGAAACTAAGAGCCATTCTGGTTATAAGAAAACATACATTCAGAGTATGCAGTACGATTTGTTGTCTAAATGCAGCCAACTTGTTGTTGTCGTTGTTGTTGCTGCTGTTAAGAGAGACCTCCAGAGAGTGGAACCCATCGACGGAGGCCACATACTACACGCACGAGCTGTCTTACTTCTACATTTCATGCGCACTATTTACACTCACAACATCCAATGGAAATCCATTCCAAACAGGCACCACCTTCTGAGAGAAAAATGCATCCCTCACACCCTTCTTGACAGCCTTCATTCTCGGCTTCCATGGATGCCCTCTCGTCCTTTCCCCACCCTCCATAAAATGAAAAATTCCATCAACTGAAATCCTGTATGACCCTTTCAGAAGTTTGTAATTCTCAATCCTATCACCCCCTCTTTCTCCTGTTTGCTAGTGTATGCACTCTACAAACTCTCAATCTGCCTTCATAATCAGAATTCCACAATCCTGATATCATTTTTAACACTCTCCTTTGTACTCTCTCTCTCTCTCTCTCTCTCTCTCTCTCTCTCTCTCTCTCTCTCTCTCTCCAATATAATCACAACGGAAACCAGGAGACCAGACCTGCGCACAACAGTCCAAGTGAAGTCTTATCAAAGCCAGTAAAGAGTCAAAATGCCATCCTCATCTTTACATGTGAACGTTCGTTTCAGCATTGCCATTAGCTTTTGAGTTGTATTTGCAATCTTTGCTACATGTGCCCTGAATAGCAGAGTAGATATCCTGCAAAGTAGAGATTCTCTGTCATCCCTTTCTGAATGCCGATCCTAACCAACTTTTCCAAAATCTTCACCATCACTTCTGAGATACTGATTGGTCGATAGTTGTATACATCAATCTTTGTACCATCCTCGTGCAATGGGATTACCATTGAGTTTCTCCCACTCCTGCGGAATCTTCGATGTTCTGAAACTCGTAATAAACAACCTGGTCAAAGGAATAACCAGTTCATCTGAACACTCTTTTAGCACACGTGCTGATATCCCATCAGTTGCTATTACTGAATTCTTATTCAGTTTGTGCAACGACTCTAATACTTCCTCCTCATACACCTGAATTTCTTCATCTTGTGGAGAGGTAGCAGTGAACTCGATGTTGCGTTCACCCGGTTGATAGCTTTTAGTAAAATAAGGTCCGATTAGTTGAAAAACCTCTTTTCCATCTTTCACCCTTCGCCATTCAGTAGAGTTATTCTTTTATATTCATTCTATCTTTTATTTACAGGGCCAGTTTCGTTTCATACACAGACTTTATTTTCCGTGCAACAGTTGTGACTATTCTAGCCTGCTGCTCATAACGTTCATAACGGACGTCATCCTTATGCACCTGGTATTCCTTCCACATCGTCCTTTTCTTATGAATCTCTTGCTTAATAAGATTACACATCCATTTGTCTCCTACTCTATTTATTCTTCGAACTCTCGGGACACATTCTGATATCGCATCATTTAAGTATTGTTTAATTGCTCCCCATGCACTGTCGATATTCTTCCCATCCATCAACCGATCCCATTCCACTGAACTCAGCATACTCCTCAGTTAGTCATCATTTCCTGCTTTGTAGTTCAGCATGTAATCTTTTCTGAATGGAACATACATAAACTTGTGACTTCCCTAGTGAATGCCGCAAGATCACTGTCACCAACTGGAGGCAGAATAGTTACGTCTTTAACTGAAACGCCCTCTGACACTATAATAAAATCTAACACTCTTTGACCTCGAGTTCCTTTTGTTTCATGCTGCTTGAGGAAGTTGTCCCGTAGAAGCTCAGTAAATGCATTTTCATTATTCTCATGAGATTCTGCTGCTACCCGATCAATATCTCCCATTATGTTACTCTTTTCGCGCTCACCTTTTCTATTTGGTGATGCATTTCTTCATCACCAGCAACCGATCCACCAGGTCCTTAACAGCACCCCACTATGTAATTTGTCTTGTTAGATTCCACCTCGCACCAGATGGCTTCAAACTCACTGCCGCATTAAAGATTGTTAGTAGTATTACTACATTCATAGATCTCAACTCTAACTGGATTCAAGTCATCCAATATCATTAACAGCATCCCCCCCCTCCTTCTCTCCTATCGTCTCTATTCTTCCTAAAACTGTTGTACCCTTGACGCTCAATACCACTTAATAGGTCTGATTCTAATACCCATATCTCACTAATGCCTACATTCTGAGGTCGCAACATATTGACTATAGCAACAAACTCCGTCCCTTTGTTTCTGATACTCCTAGCATTCGTGTGCAGACATAATAATCCACCTGCATGTTCTTTTGTGTGCCGTCTGCCTGACACAGTTGGATATCCTGCAGAGCTCTATTATTCTCTAATGCATTACACATGTCGGCATCTTTGCACACGTTTGATGGGTCTGAACCGGACGAACACAAAGTCGAATTCGTTCTCTCCTCGTCATCATTTCCATGATAACGCCCATTCCCGTCATTAGCACAGTTAAATAACACCGTCGTTCTTACCCATATATTCTCACGAGTGCACACGTTCTCGTGTATTATCACGAATTATCAACAAATAAATGACGACGTTTGAAAATGTTCCGTGTTTGGTCTCTTGAACATGGATTTCCAAAATATGTAAAAAATAAATAAATAATACAACAATGATTAAAATTTAATAAAGAAATAAAATAAAAAGGCTTTCAACTATCTGCGTGTGTGAATCATATCAACCAAAAAACTCAAATTTGTTTTCCTTGTTAAAAATACACAGACTAACTCAGTGTAATTTCACTTTGATATCCCGCCCACTTGGGGAAGCACGTGTGTCAGTAATATTATCAAACATTGAACGAAGTAGCTTCCATTCTGAACTCTCATTGCTCAACTAGTGAAGTTCCAAGTGAGGGTAAATTTCTTTTTCTGCACTCTTCACTCTTTTCTTATATGCTTTCTGTTTTCAATTCTTTCTTTGCTTAATGCGTAGTTTTACATTCATTTTATCATGCTTTTCACTTCGTCTGAAATCCAGTATCAGTTTAAATCCTTATTATCATTTCTTATCTTATACGAGGGGGGTGAAAGGGTCTGATAAACACCTAGACTAAATATGAAATTAAAGCAACTGATATAACCACAAGAAAGAACATATCTTAAAACCCTTTAACCCTCCTGTTTCATCACTGTAATAATTTGTTCTTTTCTTTTAGGATATATAAGAAAACATATCAGATATGTCAATTCCTTCGTGCTGAGTATCTCAACTTTTCAGCACTTATCGGCTGCTGAAATAGAAAGTTTTTAATGCTCGTTGTACCTCATCCAGCTCGAATTACAGCACATATGCGATTTCGCACAGATTCCACCAAGGAATGTTGCATTGCATCCACATACTAAACGTTCACCAGACAGTCCTTTAACTGGCTCACATTTGACGGAAGAGGCTCAGTTTTTCTCACGGAAATTTTTCTAACACGTCCCATACATTCTCAAAGGAATTCAGATCCGGACTTTGTGTGTGGCCAGGGAAGATGTCGCTCTCATGCTAGCTCGAGATGGACAGTACCATTTGTCGTCCATGAAACAGTCGTCACCTGCTAGCTAAAACGTCAAAATTGCATGATGGATTTTATCGGCAACCATCTTCAACTATTCCTTGGAGTATTCCTCAAATCTTCCACCAATATTAGGCGATCCCTTCCGTACCGTCAGAACAAGCTCCACTCCGTGACACCACCTCGAAAACCTTGTTTACAAGCCAAGCTGAATTCACTGATTGATTGGCTCCCACCAAATTCTCTGCCTACCGTCGGCACAGAATAAGATGTACAATTACTAGTCGGACCTCATCACATTTTTCCAGTGTTCCAATGTCCAGTCACGGTGTTCCTGACACCACTATAGACGAACTTTCCGGTTCTTCGCAGAAATCACTGGTTCCCATATAGGCATGCGAATGTCTTCTCTTCAATTTCCTGCGCACAATTCGGTGAAATATGGGTCGGTAACATCCTAATATACATTTATATTAGAAATATACAGTCCTTAGGGAGGCAGTTGAATGTAAGAATGAATATAATATGCCCGAGCAAATAAGGACAACAAATCAGAGTGGGATAGTTAATATAAGGCATCAAGGTAGGGTTGGGGCTAATGGGGGTCGTAAATTCATGTACACTAATGCTAGGAGTATTAGGAACAAGAAGGAGGAGTTTCTGGCCTTGGTTGGCACTTCCAGACCACAGGTTATAGGTATTAGTGAAACATGGCTGACTGTAGATGATATAGCTAGTGGGATTGAATGTGATGGGTATAGTGTGTTCAGGAATGGCAGGGAGAATAAAATGGGGGGAGGAGTATTGTTGATGATAGCTGATGAGCTGCAGCCAAGGAGAATAGAAGTTGAATTGCAGGATAGAGAAAAGAGCATATTTGAGGCAATTTGGTGTGAGATTGTGGCTGGCAGAACTAAATATACAATTGGGAGCTGCTATAGACTAGGTGATGGAAAAGATGATGGTGTCAGTATGCATAAGCAAATAGAAGAAATGAGTGGAAGGAGGGTAATTATTATGGGAGATTTCAACTATGGTCACACTGATTGGAGTGAAGAGAGGACACACGGGAGGAAGGAATTGGATTTTATGCAGTTATTAAGGGATAACTATCTGCGACAGCATGTAATGGAAAATACTATGGGTCAGAGAGTGCTTAACCTAGTGATTACATCTGAGGATTTGGCTGTAACAAATATGACCACATTACCACCAATCGGTGAGAGTGATCATAGGGTCTTACCTTGGGAGGTGGCTAAAGGTGTGGAATTTTCAATTAAGACAGGGTACATGCGGAATTATTGGGCTGGAACGTATGACAAGCTTAGGAGTTTGATTGGTTCAGTGCCATGGCACGTACAACTGCAAGGACTAGAAGTCGATAGTGCATGGGAGGTAGTTAAGAAATGTTTGCATGAAGCAATGGCTGACTGTATACCTAGAGTCCGAATAATAAATCAACTAGGGGTTAAATGGATGAATAACACCATTAAGCTTGAGCTGCAAAAAAAGAAACAACTATGGAGGGAATTTAAGGAGAAAGGTGACCGGCAGGCACACGAACGGTACAAAGCGCAGGCCAGAAGGGTAACGAGTGCGAAAAAAAAGCCAAAAAAGCATTACGAATGAACATTGGCCATGCAGGCTAAAGAGAATCCTAAACAGTTTTTTAGATATGTAGCAAGTAAAAGGAAAAATGTACATGGCAGAATGATTTTAAAGAATGCCGGTGGTAGGGAGGTAACTGAATCAGTTGATATAGTTGAGTTAATGAGTGAGCACTTTGCAAGAATATATCATCTAGGTGGTGACATTGTAGAAACGAATGTACCAGTAGATTATACGGGATTTGGTGAATGAAGTGGAGGTGAGTAGTCTACTGCATAACCTTAATGTCAATACATCTGTGGGACTGGATGGTATACCAGCTCGTGTTGTACGAGAAGCAGCTAAAGAATTGTCAGTACCCTTGACCATTTTGTTTAATTTGAGTCTCGGTCTGGGTTAGTCCTGAGGGGGTGGAAAGAGGGGGAAAATAGTTCCACTGCATGAAGGTGGTTCCAAGACTGCTGTTGTAAATTACCAACCGATTAGCATATCAGGAATCATTGTCAAAGTCTTAAAGAAATTAGTCAAGAAAAGAATACAGGATTGGATAGATGAAAATGGGATATTGTATGGGGGACAACATGGTTTTGTGAAGGGTAGATCATGCCTCAGTAACTTGCTCACGTTTTTATAACACAGTGACGGCTGAACTGGATAGGGGTAATGGGTTTACAGTAATACTACTGGACCTTGCCAAGGCTTTTGATAGGATACCACATAGAACTCTAATCAGTAAACTGGAGCAGATGGGAATAGATATAGGGTTGGTGAGATGGATAGGAGGGTGGTTGAAGGAGAGATACCAGAGAGTGGTTTATTCAGAAGTGTAGTCTAAAAGATGACTTGTGACTAGTGGAGTGCCACAGGGCTCTGTTCTTGGACCACTGCTTTTCAATTTGTTCATCAATGATATAGGAAAGGATATGAGAGGAAGTGATCACTTGTTTGCTGGTGATGGAAAGTTGGGTAGAGCAATTATGAGTGCACAGGATGTCAAAATTTTACAGGATGATTTGGATAGTTTGGAGGACTGGGCTAGGAAAAATTGATGTCAATTTAATGTGCCAAAGTGTAAGGTTATGCACTTTGGGGTGAAAAGAATAGCAGCAGTATATCGCATTGGTGGAACCGTACTCCAGGAGATTGATGAGGTCGGAGATTTGGAACTGTTGGTGGATAGGGAGTTGAAGTTTATGCACTTTGGGGTGAAAAGAATAGCAGCAGTATATCGTAATGGTGGAACCGTACTCCAGGAGATTGATAAGGCCAGGGATTTGGTAGTGTTGGTGGATAGGGAATTGAAGTTTAGTGGACTCATTGCAAAAGTGACTAAAACAGCTCACCAAATCACTTGGCTTCTGAAAAATACTTTAACATGCAGAGACAAACAAGTTGTTGTTCCTCTGTATCGAGCCTTGATAAGACCCCATCTGGACTACTGTGCCCAGTTATGGACACCAGGGTTTCTTCGTGATGGGGAGGAAGTGGAAAGGATCCAGAGACGAGTGACCAAGATGATAGCAGGTCTGTGGAATGAACCTTATGAGAATAGGTTGAAGATTTGTGGGTTGCAGAAATTGGTCGATAGGCGAAGGAGTGTTGATATGATTGAGACATTCAAATTACTGAAGGGTTTCCATAAGATTGATCCCGAAGATATTTTTTAAAATATGACTGGTGGTGGGAGGAATAGGGGCCATGAATGGAAGCTGGGCAAGAGCGTGGTTGACAAGGGTGTTAGAGCTAGGTTTTTTTTTACTTGGAGAGTGGTGAATGAGTGGAATAAGCTTCCAGAGTCTGTTGTGGGTGCTACGACCGTGAATGAGTTCAAGGCAAGGTATGATTGATATTGTGTGAATGTCGAATAGTTGTTCTTGACATGATGTTAGGGCCTCCCTCGATGAGTCTGTCGTCTCCTTGGAGTTGCCCGGAACAACAATAATAATAATAATAATTATTATTATTATTATTTTAATCAAGAATACGTATGATGTATCACATGCCAAATATATTTTCCAAAAATAAGATTGTTCTATTAAGATCAGTTTAATAAAAAAAATAGTATTTTCTCCATTCACTAAAGGGTTTTTTTTTTTCTAGAAATGTAATCCAAGTTATAAATGTCTGTTTGCTATTTGGAACCCTTACAAGTTTTCGTAGAACCCTAATATTGCGTGGAACACACTTGAAGAAACATTGCTCGAGAGAATATCAACCTCGCATTGCTTAATTCCTAATTTCCCTTAGTATTAGAATCGGCATACTGTTCAACTTGTGCGGAAAAAAAAGTAACATGACGTCATCAAAATGTTTGAAACTTTTTTTCAGTAAGTTTGAAGAATTCTCTAAAACAAGTTTTTTAATATTTTTTTTATTATTATTTTCAAGGTCCTTTTGTTGTTTTGCAGGTTATTCACGTTTCGCTATGCCGACGGCAGTCACTTTACAGCGAACTTCGTTATCCTAACACCAGTTCTGATTGAACGTAAAGAGTTCCTTTGGAATGATTGCGTTCTTTCGAATGTTTGATTTCCCACTGAAATCAAAATCCTTTTTAATATTAAAGCCTTTGTTGACGAACAAGAATGTGCCAATACAGATCCACCAAGAAAATGGAGAATAGCAGAAGTTGCTTGCACTCAGCTTACACTGCGCAGATCCCTCGAGAAGGCTACGAGATCATCTAAAAATTAAAATTCAACTTTCAAATGCAGAAACCTGCCTCATTCCTAAATGGGATCCTTGCTTTCTGATTCGTAGTACAAACTGTTACACATCGTCTACTTCCAAAATGGCAAGACAAGATCAAAACAAAGCTGACTTGGACGTCATTCTTATCCACCAACTGGCGCATAGACGAACATGACGGACACCTTTCCCATCTCAAACAACAACATCAGCAACAGCTCTCTACGTGCCATCTCTAGTGGTCTGGCAGAGGGTGGACAACAGCTGAATCTTGAAGAGCTTGAATAACAACAAATGCTCTTATTTCATTTTGTATTTCATACATCCAGAAGTGGTCATGTTTTAAGATATTTTTATTAAGTAAATTATTGTAAATTATATTTTATTCTTAATTTAAAATTTAAAAGTATTAATTTTATATTGTTTAAAAGTAAAAATAATAATTACTACACCTTATAAGAATAATGATAATACTTTTATATAAATTAATTTCACGAAAAAGCTGAAGCATTTTTTGACAGCCTAGAAAAACAATGCAGTACCCAGTTATATCAATTCAGATATAAATTTCATAAGTAAAATCCACACCCAAGTGCGTAAAATATCTCAAAATGCCTCACTCCAATCCAACAACAAATCCGTGTCACCAACAGAAATATATGAGATTTTAAGAAAACTAAATAACAAAAAGGTTCCGGGTCCAGATAGAATAACAAACAAGGTGCTCAAGGTACTTCCCCGCAAAGGGGTTATGCATCTGGTAGCCATAATTAATGCCATCCTTCGTCTAAATTATTTCCCAGAGCGATGGAAAATTTCCGACATTTTTCTAATTCCCAAACCTGTAAAAAATACACAGTTTCCTGAAAATTACAGACCAATCAGCCTTCTTTCATGCATAGGTAAGATAGCCAAACGTGCTATTCTCATACGCATTCAAGAGGCAACAAATATCGACCTGTCATTCAAGATGAACAATTCGGCTTTAGGAAATATCACTCCACAAATTTACAGAGTTGTCGAATATATAACCCAAGGGTATGAATGGCACCAACACTCTTGCGCAGTTTTCCTGGACATCACTCAGGCATTTCATAGACTGTGGCATCACGGACTAATTTTTAAACTACGCAAAGTTGGTATCCCATTACCACTAGTTCTACTTATCAAATCATATCTAAATAACAGAAAATTTAAAATAAAACTCAATGGGATCAGATCCACAGAGAGGAGAATCACGGCTGGAGTCCCTCAAGGTTCTCTGCTATCTCCCTTGCTGTTCTCCATATACATGGCAGACCTCCCCAAACTCTCCCCATCTATCACCGATCTATATGCCGATGACACAATCATTATAGCCAGATCCCTCCATCCACACCTGGCCACAATCAAGCTGCAGAGAGCAGTTAATGAATCGGAGGATTGGTACACCAAATGGTGTATCGCAATCAACCCAAACAAAAGCTCTGCAGTACTTTTCACCAGACAAAGCAGAACCGAATACAAGCATACAGATGGTTGGTTAAATCATCCCCTGACAATCTGGGAGTTCATCTTGATAGACGTTAAATTTCAACTCGCATATAGATAGTGTCGCCACGAAAGCAAGTCAGACCACAGCACAGCTATATCCACTTTTGAATAGGGACAGATTCCGAAATCAGTGATCAGACCGCAACTAACTTATGCCTCTCCAACCTGGGGTCACACGACTAAAAGCAACAGACTTCAGATAATACAGAATAAATGCCTAAGAATGGCATTTGATGCCCCGTGGTTTATTAGAAACATCCAGTTTCATCAAGAAGCCAATCTTCCAGATATTAAGACCTCCATGACAGGCATTGCAGAAAAATTCTTCACAATCACAGATAATCACTCAAATCAGCAAATTCTATAAAGATCCGTTTAATAAAAAAATAGTATTTTCTCCATTCACTAAAGGTTTTTTTTTTTTTTTCTAGAAATGTAATCCAAGTTATAAATGTCTGTTTGCTATTCGGAACCCTCTCAAGTTTTCACAGAACCCTAATATTGCGTGGAACACACTTGAAGAAACAAGCAGCGGTCTACAAACTTTCAGATCGTTTCAAACATAAAAAACCGAAATCCTCCATCGCAAGAGAAAACTGATACAGCCTACAATGCTCACAATGAGCGGGTAAATTACCCACAATAATCTCATCACCCGCAATCTAAAATCCAGATGAAGGGATAAAGCGTCAAGGACTCAGTCCATCAACCAATTAAGTTCAAAGTTCCATTGGTCTTGTTTTCAGATAAGACGTTCTAAAATTAATCAAATTTATTATAAACTATTTAATAAGAAGTTACTAAATCTTTACAGTAATAAATAACACCTATTTAAAGATAATAGTTTTATATTTATGCTTTGAAAATAGAACTTTAAAAATGCACCAAAATTTGTAGGTATCGATCTTTAATATATATATATTTTTTTTTTTATTTAGATCGATGTTTAATAGCTACGATTTATACCGATTATATAATTACATTTAATTTGAAAATATTTAAAATTTTCATTTAGCTATATTTATTTGTTTATTTAATAATAATTGTAATTATAGTGAATGCCATCTTTTCCGGCACATAGACATCAGCAAGTAAGTCATCACTAATCGGCCTGAAATTATTTTAATATCAATACTACCAAATTTTCTTAATTACAAGGGACATCTCCAGCTATAAAAGAAACAAAATGCATAAACAACCAGGCTTATAGTTTAAGATTCACATCCTCTCGACACACTCTATCGTATTTACTCGAATGTGACTTGCACTTTTTTCCCGAAAATTAAAGTTAAAAAATCGCGGTAAAAATAAATAAATTGACGTTTATAATTAAATTCTCAGTGTTCGTTATAATTTATAATTGCTCACATTATTTATAAAACTTTTATATAAGTTTTATATATTAATGAAGCCATTTAAATTTAATTAGCAAAGTTATTTACGCGTTCGGTCGTTCACTTTCATCACGCGATATATTTGAATCTTCAGCGACAATGCTTCTGTAATTAAATTAAAAGAAACTGTTTAATTATTGCTTGTCCTTTTATCGTTTCGGAATCATAAGATGGCCATGATTTAAAAAAAAAAACAACAACTGAAAATGGGTATCACTTACCAAGAACATCCTACTCGGTATCGTTAATTCCGATCTTGCATATGACTGGTGCAGTATTAAAAAAAGATCGTGCGACTCAACAATAAAGGCAAGCCGACGATTGTTCAGTTCAAATGCTGATTCTCTTCAACCGAATTCCAAACACATCTGAATCTGCCATAACAACATTCTTAAAATTTCTTAAAATTTTAAACTCTTTTCCAGTGCGAACTGTATGCGAAACTGTTACATTTCTTTTTTTTTTTTTTTTTTTTGTAATATCAGGGGTGCGAGATATACGCGAGGGCGAGTTATATTCGAATAAATGCGGTATTTGACATGAGATTCGGGGTATTCAAATTACGCCTATTGTTATGAGCTCTTGCGTTCTTCAGCTTGCTTAGGATTAACCACAGCTTGCGGACAGATGGATTAACCCCCTTACCGGTAATTATGGACCAAATTCCCATCCTCGTACGCTTCGTATCCATCGTGTTTGTCAACGCAATACCAACAATCTTAATATACGCTTCGCATCCGTGATAACCTTGACGTCTATAGACTTGTGTGACCAGATGTCCAGCATTATGCTGCATTGTACAGCATCTTCCGGTCCTGTACAGCAGTAATATGTGTATGTACAGCAAAACGTGCAGCATTTAAAATATTTTATTCACCTTACGAGAAAGAGTAAACTACGAACACACTTACATTAGTTGTTTATTCTGAGGAACTTTTTCATGTAAAATTGTTTTTTGATTAAATGCCAAACTTTTATTTCAAAGTTCGAATTTCAAAATTATCATCGTCAATAAATGCAACTTACTTTGCATTCTGTTTTGTAAAAATATTATCTATTTTTACTGTGCAATTCTCAACCGTCTGTAATAAATTGTAATTGGGCTAATTCCAGTAATAAACGTTATGATTATTATTATCATCATAAAACAAAATTTAGATTTCATATCTGTTGCTTTTAATTTTCATTCATAACATAAACATTACATTCGCGTGACAGCAGAGGCCCTATTTTCCCGTTTTTAATAATAAACGTCATTTAAGTTATTGTTAGTTTGAGGTTTTTCGGTACCTCACTCATGTCGATACAAAATCGATTGTGGAGCAAAGGAAACCGAGAAAAGAAATCGACCGTGGTAATTATAATAATTATAATAATAATAAGATATGGTAATTTAAAGCAGGGGTTCCCAAACTTTTTCTACGACGGAACACTTCACAAATCCTGAAATTTTGACGGAACACCTTGATTATTTTGTAATGTATTAATTGAAATTAAAGGAGAAAAAAAACTCCTACAGGAGATAGATGGGTTGAGATATTTGCGTTTTTTGAGAAACAAAAAGTGCCTTATGGTAATATAAAAAAAAAACAGTGGAGTTTGCCCTTTGCTTACCTGGGACAAATGCTGTCACACAAAAAGTATTTTCAGTTGTGAATAAATTATGGACTGCGGAGAAAACACAATTAAAACTTTGGACAATAAAGGCCATTCTCATTGTGAAATATAATATGGTTGATTCCTGTGAAGATTTTATGAGTGAAATATCAGAGGAGGATGAATTATTGAAGAGAATTCGTTCTTCCGAAAAATATGTTTCAATTGTTCATTTGGAGAGTATTAATAGATATCCATTGTATAAGATAAATACGTTTTGTGTGATATTTACTTTTGCATATATTATTAAGAATTTAAATAAAAGTTGATTTTCATAAATATCTATTCATCGTATAAATAAAATAAATAAGTTTTTTGGAATATTTACTTTTGCATCCATTATTGAGAATTTAAATAAAAAGTTTCTTGATAGTTTAGCAGTAACAATATTATTAATTAGTAATAATAACGAGAATCAAAGCAGAATATTTTATTGAAAGGGTATGATTATATTTCTGTTGGGATAAGAAGAAATGTAGCAATTTTAGAATGTACGCTTGGAGGGAAGGCAACGAAAGTTATGCAACCAGCGGAACGTGTCCAGCACTGGTCCTTGGATAATCTGGTCACCATACGAGAGATAAGGTCACCATACACCAGACGTCTTGTCCAGCAGCGTGGTTAATCGTCTTGGCTTCAAGACTTTCAGTCTTGCCACAACAGCAGTGTTAGCGAAAGAACAGATGTGTATTGAGCATCAATCGGGTTGATTTAAAATAACAGAAGTGTTAATAGTGCTGTGGCCTCGTGACGCTGATGTTCTTCGATACGTTGCTCAACAGATTTTTCCGTCTGTCTGTAGTACTGGATCTTGCCGTTGTACCACTGTTAATATTTTAAATTTTAAAACTGTACAGAGTGATCAAAATTAAAATATTCCCGTTTATGACCTCGTGGAGCGCCATCCATTGATTCAAATGCTGGAAACTTTGCAGGAATACATTGTGAGCCACGTGGAAACGACATCCGAGAAAAAAAAAAAGTACTTCCAAAATTCACCACCATTGCAAACAGCAAATGCATGGAGTTTGCGTATCACACAACTCGGTGGGCGCCAGGTGGGTTTAAAAAGATGAATACGGCATTATTCCCTTCGTTCTGATTGTTAATTCCATCCACAGTGATGGCATTCACATTGCTCAACGTGCTTCGATCGTGAAGCCTAAACAATGGCAATGCTGTTGCTGCATTCCAAAAATTTCATCACTTGAACAAATGTCGACGAGGTCCACTATTTCCAGGAGCTCTGCGACGAATGATTAGTTGTTTTGAAGAAACGGGGTGGTTGAGAGTTAGACTTGCCAGAGGACGAAAACAATCAGTTGAGAACAAGCGGGTGAAGTTGCTGCTGCCGTTCTGTTGCAGGCCATGAATAACAGCGTTGGTTTCTGCACTTGCTGTATCGAGGCACATGAATGTGCCTTACACAACTGTCTGGAAAATTCCACGGAAGATTCTGCATTTCTACCCGTTCAAGATAATCCCGACACAGAAGTTGCGTCCGCAGGACTTTGAAACTCGACTGACATTCGCTTTGACATTCCTTGCTGGAGTGGAGTTGGACGCTGTGTGACAGTGGATGATTTGGTGGGGAGATGAGGCCCACTTTTACCTGAACGGAATTGTGAATATCCATAATTCCCGGGTAGGGACTACTCAAAACCCACATGCAATCCAAGAAATTCCTTTGCGTTTCGACCAAACTGTCTGGTGACGGTTTGCATCCTAGTCTTTGTTATTCATTGGACCTCCTTTTTGAAGGACGTTCGCCAGTCGGGTCCTGCGACCTGCTCAGTTACTGCCGAGAGGCATCGCGATACGAAACACAATTTTGAATCCATGCAGCGCCTGTGCATGGATTCAGTCATTTTCATGCAGGACAGTATCGTACGGTCGATTCGTGTAGGAAGTTTTTGGAGAACCTTTCACGAAGAAGATTAATCAGCCGTGCGTGCATGGCCGTCTCGTTCACCTGATGTGGACCCCGTGACTTCTGACTCTGGGGATTTCTCAAAGACAGGGTTTATCGAAATCATCCTGATTGCTTAGCAGCACTGAAAGACAGCATGCGCGCAACACGAGTCCCGTCCAGCTGCTGACTGCCGTTGAACAGACTGCGCAAAGGATGCACTTTGTGGCATCGCACCGAACAGTTCAGCCCGTAAATGCATAATGGAAGTGAATAAAAAGGTGTTGTTTATGCTCGTGTCGCTTTTCGCCTTGTTAAAAACAAACCCACACAGAAAAATTACTACATCTACTTTCGATACATCATACAGCTCCCCTGGTGGTGAATATGGAAATTATTTTTCTCTCAGATGTCGCTTTCGCACGACGCACGAGGATATTCCTGTAAGGTTTCGCAGCATTTGGTCATCAGGCCTTAAACATTGATTCATTTATTGATTTATTTTGTGTTTCTACTTCGTCCGCGCGGTCATCCTAGTGGCTGTGCGCTTCACAACCTTATGCTTGGGGAAGGAGTGTCCTCGGTTCGATTTCCGTCAATGACCTGAGGAGCTGAAGGATCTTCCTCAGCCATAGCCAAGTTAGCCGGTCTGGGGAGTGGACAGCAGGGATTTTACCCCAGTTTATCTGGGGTTTTTCATCCCACAAGTAGGCAAACTTGCCACGTGAACACACACGGATGCAGTCATCAATATTGCCCTTAGGGAATGCAGCAGAGGAGTGGCGAACAGGCTACATTAATACGCCCGTATCCCCCTCATTAGGAGGGGACTCAACCCGTCCTAGACGGATGAGAACGAAGAAGGTTTCTACTTCATGCTTCAACAGCGCGAGGTGTTTTGCACGCATTTGTGTGGATCTTTATTATTGAAAAAAAAAAATTTTCATAAAGAAAAGTAATCAATCCGGATTTGTGAAACAAAGCGTAGTAACAGCTCAGGTATCGATATTAAAGTAGGTGAGAAAGAAATAGCTATTGATTGATCAGTTCACAAAGGAATTAAAGGCTATTTGCAAAATGTGACCAAAATCGCAGCTTTTTTCTTCGTTCAAGCTAAATTATATTTCCTGTTTCGACAACATTCCTTATTCCACCCAATAAAAGCAAACCCCCAGGACATTTTATTAGTACCCTCGGCGGGCTAACGGTTTAGATTCGGGAATTATGCTGCAGAGAACAGAAACGAAACTTTTTGTGAAGCAATTCGCTTCTCCAAGAAGCAGGTTGGTTGTCACACACCGGATGACGACAATCAGCTAGCTCGTGATGATACCCACAAAGATCCCTTTTTACGAAGGGTATCGAACCCTCAGCCTGCTTGTTGGAGATTAGATCGGTTGGCCAAGTAGGCCGACACTTCGTTTGTGACCGTAAGGAAATCCGTGTTAGCATCGGATTGGAAACTTCTGCGTTTTGAATTCTGCCTGAGATTCTTTTTTTAATGTTAATTCGAGTCATATCAGCCATCCGAGTGGTTGCACGATGGTTTTATTTGAACCGTTTTAGTTTGAACCGCGGATGGGCTAAAGGTTATTTGCTTTTATTAATTTTATATGATTTTTGTATTTTTTTTTCGTTATATTTTACACAGTCCGGAAACCCTGATCAAACGTGGGAATTTTTCAAGCTACTTCCGCTCTCTAAATTTACAGAGAGATGAACGAGGGGAGTTTTCCTTTGAAATATTTTTGAGTGAGAAAAAAATAAATACGGGAAAAAAAATACGGAAAAGTTCTGAAACAAGATTTCTAAACTCTTATCAGTACGCTTGAATAGTTAAATATCTTTAAATATTTAAAATTAAATACTTTAAAGTATAAAACAGAATATAATCAAAATTGGATGAGCGAAAAAAATAAAAAAATGGTAAAATAGAAGATATAAGAGTTCTAAGAAAAATTAAGAAGTGAATATGCAGCAGCAATGACGTTAATGCATTTGAAGAATGAATATAAAAAAAAAGTCGTTTTCAATGCAGACAAACAGATTGTTAATAATTAATATCTTTTCGAATCATAAAATTATTATCCCTTTACGTTCCACGATTCTTTTGGATCCACTGTCGCGTGACTAATACCCGTTAATGGAGCCAACTTTTTAGCACAAGTTGGCAAGAAAATTGTTTTCTATTTCACAGTCCATTTCTGTTAATTCTTTCTTTTCTTTTCTTTTTTTTTTTCTTTTTCAAGTCCTCTTTACAAATTATACGCTTCGACGTTCTAGCCACTGCGCGTGACAGGTGCCAAAAGAGGCCAATGGTGACTTGTCAGACGATATGCGAGCACAATATGACTTCCGGCTATTACATGACAGCCGTTTGGCATATCCGATTTGTTTACTTATGAGCGATGTGCACGATTCTTGTAAAGTATGCCACACACGCGCACATAAACATAAGTAACACGCAGAAACATTGCGGTCTATCGCTTTCAATGATTTACTCCCTCTTCAACAAGGCTTGTAGTATTTATTAATAATTTGGTCACTGAGACAAACTCATACCCGTTTTAGTGCAGACGTGGCTTGTTTGCCTTGAAACATAAGTGCATTAGCCTGGAACTCGTCTGTATAAGATACGATTAATATATGTAATATTATTAATTAATGTAACGGCATAAATATATTGTATAAAATACATGTAATAGCATTAACTAATAGATTTAATGGAATATCACAAGAATTGAATCATTTTAATTTAATATTAATGTAATGTGATATAGAAATAAATAATTTTATTCAATATTAACATTAGCTTGCTTTTAACAGAAAGGTTAATAAGTATTACTGCTTTATAGCCATATAACAAAGCAGTACCCCCTCCAAAAAAAAAAAAAAACTACGAGTTATCTCTTCATAGCGGGGTTCAGCAATGAGTGAACATATCGGGAACGTATTTTCTTGGTAGTCGAGGACCACCCAAGGCATGAAGGTCATTCCACTGTTCTCGGCTAAAGCTAGAGGCGAAGACAGAACAGATGGGAATTGCCGACTAATTTTCCTCAAAGTCGCTTTGGGAAGGGGAATGGAGACGACCTATGTGTGTGCGGTCGTCGCCCGGTCAAACAAGAACTGCGTTGTCATCTGCGACAGGTCTTGACAATGATGATGATGATGATGATGCGAAGTTGGTTAGCAATGCATGTGATCAATCCACAGACTACTCGAACGATGCAAAGGGTTGCACGAGAGTATAAAGAAACGTGTAAGAGATGACTTTCTAATTTGAACTTGGAATGTTAGATCTCTCTGTGGATAATCAAAGTATCAAATATAAACCATCAAGATATGACTGAAAGATACGAGACTATCGGTAGTAACGTTGTCTAACTATGAAGGAAGTAGGCTTCTTCATTCCGGAATCCTACCAAGAGGAAAATTGATGTCGGCTTCTTCTTTTTTAAGTTTATTTTAATGTGAATCCAACCAGGGAAGGTTCTAAATTTACAGTACATCAGTAATAATATTAACAGTATTAATACCATGGGTGGGCTATGATTAAATAATCCATTCCTCTTCTCTGGAAGCAAACAAAGAACTTTTCAAATTCAATAAGACGGACGACGGCCTCACATTAGGCGATGAAATTCACCTCCCACCTAAAGACAATCACAAACCTCCATCTCCATGGCCATATTCGAATCCGAAGCCTATTGGGTATAGAGAGGACACAATATGGACTTGGCCAATAACGAACAGGATGCATGCGAAGTGCTTTATGGAAGTGAAGACTATAAGAAAAATCCTGCGGTATTACCATAATTGAGGTGTAGGCCCGATCACACTCGAAGTCGGTAAAATAGATGAATTGTGTGGACAACGAGATGAAATAATTTTGTGAAATATTCGAGAAAGGACACGAAGATATAATCGATAAACTTGCAGAAATATTCCAAAAATTTTGCAATGCAGATGCCATAAATGCAACGAAACAGGAATAAGAGAGAGAGAGAGAGAGAGAGAAATGAGTTGAATGAAACGTATTGTGGGAGCAAAAACTATCCGGGACAGATGCTTGGAGAGCTAACGTCAGAAACAGCGAATATCCTTCGACAACGGACAAATACTACGGCAAGAGATCCTCCAAAAATGGGGGAAGATAGAAAAGTGATGGCCCTTAAAGTAATTTGTTTTCTATGGAATTCTCCAACAGTGCTAATGGACTATGGTAGAAGACGAAAATTACATCAGAGAGAGAGAGAGAGAGAGAGAGAGAAGTAAACGAGCAAATAAGTTGGGAGTGTATGCTGTAGCTTTCTTTTAAATTGGATCCAAAGACGATACATCAGTTTGAAATAAATTAGAAAAGAGTTAAATCAATAATAAAAGTATCTCGGTGGCTATTTTAATTGAGCTAAAATGATCGACTAATAAATAAACCGATTAGCATTTTCTATAATGGAAAAAAAAATCTGTTAGCGAAAACACTTCGACGACGTCACACTTTTTGATGTATGGTTTTCCGGAAAATGTGAACTATTATGACAACAGAGGGCGATGCATCTCCGACGTTGAGTCGTATAAAAGTCAAAACATTCCTAGAAAAAATTGGAATTTTTCATATGAGATATCAAAATGTAAATTTATTTTTAAACCTTCAAATTTAGTTTTCTAGGAAATTTTACGACTTAACTCGTTTTTCTTGCCTCTCATTTTTAAAAGAATTTTCACATAAAAGCGCATTTTATGTCATTTTTATATTTTACTAACTCTAACTGTTTTAACTCTACTGACTAGTTATCGTTCGTTGTCCTCCGAGATCTACGTCCGAATAAATTTGCGGAAGCAAGTAAGTTATCTGAAAATCGGTGTTCTTAATTACGTTTCCACTTCTTGTAATCTTTCTCCGCGTTACGAATGGCAGGTACACTTGAGATTACACGTGTAGCAAGCGACAGCTCTAATAAAATAGGTTAAACGATCCCCAGGAGAGGAAAAGGGAGCGGTTGAAACGCATCTGGATGACAAGCGGATAGTCGAGGGCCTCCTACATGCCCAACAGGGAAGAGTGCCGGAGATAAAAACTCGTGTCTAGAGGGCGTTAAAAAAAAAAAAAAGAAAGACCTTAATCCATTTCGTGATCTGATTGCTAGTAAGGAGCATTTGGGACAAAAACAAGGAAGGAAATAAAAGCTGACGAAGAATACCTCGAAACAAGTTTAAGCGAATCGAAAGCGAAAATACCATTAGAACCGTCAGCACATCCACGGTATTGTTCACTAAATCGGAGAGCAGTTTCGGAACTACTAGGTTAAGGTCTGCATGTGTTCCCATTGAACTAGAAGGTAACTTTTATAGCCGCATAATTAAACCACCCTCTTGGTTTTCCACGTAATAAATCGAAATGAACTGTTCCTTTTAATCTACGTTCCATCCATGAAGAAGCGCAGAAATCCGATGAAATTCATGCAACTTAATAAAAAAAAGTGTTATTAAAAACTAAACGTTCGGATTAATTTTAAATTTTCATAAATTCTAAGAAGTGTTTAATAAATTTTCTCCTACACCGTTTAAAATATAAGATGAGTTATTGACAACTGCTTATGATATTCGCATTAAATTATGTATCCCCGTGTGGTGGCCGGGATAAGAATAGTTCCACTGCAGCCCAGGCATGTCGTAAGAGGCGACTAAAATGGGTACCCAGGCAGGGTAATGGATGGCAATGCTGTAGCCAATGAAGTTCTAACTGAAGCTCAGCTATTGCTGTTAGTTTCCTGACATGATCAGAGCTTTAATAGCTCAATAACACCCCATCCTTAGATTTTGTCCTCTGCATATAACGGGGAATATGAAAAGCATTCTTGCTTCGCCCATCTAGCCAAAAAAAAAAAAAAAATTATATAGACACGTCATTGTAATAATTTTCAGAATTATATATGCAGTTCTATACAGAAATAAAAGTTAGGAATTTCTATATTTACGAAATGCGAATATACACAGGCGCATTCAATACCTAAGATTATTATGTTCTTATAATCTCTATGGTCGGTTTCAGAGCTTTTTTAAGCTTCATTTCTGTTTTATGGAAGCAAAATGCGAGGTCTTTAGGAGAGGGTTTAGCATTTTTCTACTTTTTTTCATACACTGCAACCACATGTCCTTTCTTAGGATGGCGTGCAAAGTTGTTTATTGGCTTCTTTTTTAATTTCTTTAGATATTTAAATTTTTTTCTTGAAGTAATGAAAAAGATATCGACAGTATTAAAAATTTTACTTACTTATTTAACCTCCCTCTTTTACCTTTTTCGGTGACGAGGTTTTTTCCAACTAACCGCAACCATAGCTCGAGGATACGGTGGTTAGCCCTATGCCTCCTGGTGCGTGGGGACACACCGTGAACACACGCATCTCAAGACATAGATGCGTGTGTTCACGGAGCGAGTTTGCCTGTTCTCGGGGACGAAAAAGCCGAGTTCCGAGTGAGAAAACCCCTTACCTCCGTATGAGACCGGCTAATTCACCTTTCGTTGAGAGACCAGATAAAGGTTTCTAACAAATACACCATCACAAATACATTCCTGACAAATCCATCCCATCCTAACAAAGGATACGTTGCAAGCCTATTAAAAAAAGTGGTAAAATATCACAACTTCTCTTATAAAGGTTGTCTCACTTTTTGCTTCAGTAATTACTATAATCAGGATGAAATAAATCCGAAATGATATCCATAATTAAATGTATATTTCAAATTTAAGTTTAAATTTTAAATATTGTTAAATGAAATGTATATTTAAAATCCATAATTATAGCCACATTTAAATCCAAAATATATCCCAAATTTAGTTTGAATCTTGGTGTGAAACAACTTGCATTGCAAGTTGTTTCAGAACAAGTACAGATTTTTAACGATCAATTATTGATCGACATAGTCCAATCATTTAATACACGAATTATTAGCAATTAAAATCAAACTGCCGATTAGAATTTGTTCAGTTGTTTTGATAGAACTTTATCAAGCAGCAAGTGCAAGGAAGGAACTCGAGGTCAAAATGTTAGAGTTGATCATAGACGGGGTCTCAGTTAACAATGCGGCCATTTTGCCACCAGTTGGTGAGAGTGCTTATACCGTACTTTCCTCAGAAGTATCTACGTATATAAACGTTCCGATTAGAAAATATTACATGCTGAACTACAAAGCCAGATTGTGATCCACTTAGGAGAACAACTATCTCTGTTCCCATAATACCAGTAACTGAATCGGTAATGAATGGGAAGCCTTGGAAAAAAAATGTTTCAAGAAGGCGGTATCTCAATGTATCCCCAGTGTTCGAAGAATAAATAGGTTGGGAGTGAAATGGGTGTGCAGCCTTATTAAGCAAGAGATCCACACGAAGATGATGTGGAAAGACTATCGTGAGAATGAGAGGAGTTATGAAATGTATGAAGCTCAGGCCAGAAAAGTAACGAATGTTGTGCGGAAAGCTAAACTGGAGTACGAAAAGAATTTGGCCATGAATGCTAAAGGCAGTTCGAAAGAATTTTATCATTATACCGCAAGCAAAAGAAAGAAAGAGTGAAAAATTGATAGTACTCTTGTGTCAGTAGTGAAGATTATTCACTTAACCTGGAGAAGGTTATGCAGCAGCTCTGAATTCGCAAATTAGGATGTCGGCAAGTATGCTAAAATGTTCAGCCTGATTAGCTAAGCCTTTGACATACTTATATAACTGGACTCTCAGCTCAGCTCACTAAAAAGATCACAAGAATGGAATGATAGCTCCGCTGTACAAGGGTGGGTGGGGCAAAAACAACTGCTCTATTTTAGAAAAGTTGGTGAGAACTTCCATACAGAAATCTGTATGCAAGTTCTTACCAACACAAGCTATATTCTGCAAGGAACAGTCTGAAACACAAGCTATATTCTTTTGAAACACAAGCTATATTCTGCAAGGAACAGTCTGAATTTACTAAAGGGAGGTCATGTTTTAGCAAATTGCTCATAATTTATAATCATATTGCTGCTGAGTTGGATGAAGGGAATGGATTCACAAATGGATACATCAAAGCCGAACAAATGACTGTTCGGCTTTGATGAAGCTTTTGATAGAATACTACGTGAAAGGCCGTCGCATAAACTGCAGATACTGGTTGTGAATATAAACTGTTGACTTGAAGGAGTGGATGATTGATGGACAGGTATCAAAAAGCGATGTACGGTCGTTGGAAATCTGCCTTATTTAAGGAGAATAATGGTATTTCAGAGTTCAACCTTTGACCATTATTGTTCAGTCTACACATTAAAGATATTAGGAAGGATCTACCATAAGCTGTTCAACTTTGCTGATGATCCAAAGATGGGCCGCGCAATCAGGGATGCTGCAGATATCCAGCGCTTACCGAATGACTTGAATAGACTGGAAGTTTAGACAAATAATAATAGCAGTCAGTTCAATGTTAGTAAGTATAAAGGGAGGCACTTGGGCGTGATGAGATTTCCAAAGGCATGTTATATTGACGGAATTATGCTTCAAGAAACTGATGAGGCTAGAGATCATGGCGTTATAGTGGATAGGAATATGAATTTTAAGGATATCATAGCTAAAATTGCAAATAAACCTTGGAGGATAATTCAGATGTTGAAAAGAATCTTGGCATGTAAGGATAAGGAAATCATTTTGCCACTTTAGATGGCCTTAATGAGACTGCACCCAGACTGATGTGCTCAGATTTGATGTATAGCCTCCCTTGAAGAGTCATTGACTCACTGGAGTTCTCAGATAATAATATTTTTATCATTCCAATGATTCTCCCGTTTATTTTATACAATTATTTGAATTTTTATTATTATTATTATAAAATTATTATTATTATATTATCATACAAAGAGAGGGCTCTGTGTAGGCATACGAACGGCTGCATGTTGTATTGCTGGTCCAGTTTTTATACTTTAATGTGGTTCAAGCTCCTGTTGTTAATTTAAAAGTGTCACAAAGTGACTCTTCTTGTCACGCTGAAGATAGTGACTTATAATTCATCGAAATCAGCCAAGTGAAACCCAAATTTTGAGTGTGCTGAGGGTTGAGCAGAGTTCACCGTGGCCACTAACGAGCATAGAACAAAGGACGTCGCCATCTTTACAGTTGTCCAAGGGAAGAAAGGTGAGTCATGAAGTGCAACAAGTGCCTGAAGGAATTATCGTCCGACGGAAGGCATATAAGCTGCAGGAAATGCCTTAGGAATCCTCACTTTACATGTTCTGGATTCTCAGAAACATCATGGCAACACAAATCCAATACCAAGCGAGAGGAATAGAAATGCCTGTACTGCAGAGAGGACAACGAAACGCCGCCACCGACGACGTAACTGATTACTCCGGAGGCAGAATCGGACGATGAACTGAACAGATAAAAAAATACCGGTGAGTCTTATAATTTGAGTTCCATAAATTTATTACTAGAAAAAGGTTTAGAAAATATAAAAGCCAGCTTGGTAGATCTTGTGCAAGAACTATTTGATAAACAGAATAAACAAATAACAAAAAATAGCGAATATGAAGAGCTTGTTAAATTTAATAATTCAAAAGTCGAAGAAGTCTTACAAACGACGAAGTTTTAAAAGACATTAAAACCAGCATTAACGCACTAACTGAGAGGCAGCACAAATTGACAAAAGACACATCGGAACCCCGTCAAGAATTTAATTCCCTGAAACTACAATACGTAGTTTTAAACTAACAACAATATAAAGAAGACCTTTTCATAAACGGTCTTCCAGAAGCTGAATCCACAGAAAATCTCAGAGAAGTAGTTTTAAAGTTAGGCTATGCAACTGACATCTCCCTACAGCATGATGATATTCAGACCATAAATCGGATTCCCAGGAAGAACGAAAAACAAGGCTTGCCACGACCCACACCAGTTATAATCCGTCTGACAAGAGACAATCTCATAAAAGCCAGCAGACTGAAAAAACCAGTAGTCAAGGATTTAAATGCATCGCAAGACAATACGCCAATTTTTCTATCCGAGTATTTAACACCTTTCAATCAGAATCATTTGAACCAAGCAAGAAAAGAAAAAACAGAAAAAAAAGTATCAATTTTTATGGATCAAAGACAGCAAAATATTCTTGAGAAAGTCACAGACTTCAAATTCTATACAAATAAAAAGCTCGGAAGATATAGATTGGTTGCAAGAGTGAAACAAAAGACTCCAACTTAGTTCAATAAGAAGATCTGAACACAACAAAAATGAATGTGAACTATCAGATACATGTAAATACACCAGGATACATCAGTAATTATACTTTCGAATCGCTTGATGCATGGAAACAACACACAGTACAAGCGAGAGGACTCTCAATCTTGCATACTAACATCAGAAGCATCCGAAAACATTGGTTATTATTACGGGCTTTATCTGAGGAATTGCACTGATATTATTGATATATTGATTCTTACAGAAGTATCCATAACTAATGACGAAGCGACTACTTACCAAATTCCAGGCTTCCAACAACATAGATCATGCCGCCAAACACAAAGAGGGGGTGGAATATTAATATTTATCAAACAAAAATTAATAGCAAAAGAAACGGCCTATCAGTTTGAGCATGCTGAAACCCTCTGCCTCGAAATCATTAATACCACGAATACACAGCATCCCATAATACTAAATGCGATTTACACGCCACCAAACCTAAACATGATAAAATTCTTGCACGAACTCAATTGCTGGCTTTCACGCCAAGAAATATGCTCAACCGAACACCTAACGATAATCGGCGACTTAAACATAAATATTGCAAAAGAAAACCAGAACAACACTGGACAATACCTAGACACTCTATCCATGTATAATCTAATACCAACAATAACATCATGTACTAAAGAAGAAATATTCGGAAATACTATCACTGCCTCCTGTCTAGATCATATAAACGTCGAGCACCACCAAACAGGTGCACTGCATCAGTCATAAAGTGCTGTGATTGCACTGAACAGCTTAAGCATAGTTGGTAGCCATGTTATTGGGCGATAGTTACTTGGGTCTGCACCCCTATGCTTATCTTTCATGAAGAGACACGTGCGCCCAGATATCACCCAGTCTTCTAATGTGCAGGACTGCAACAAATAAATAAATTGTTCTTCCATTCGATCATGTAGACTGGTTCGATGCTTTAACCAAAATCCACGCAGTTCGTCTTTGCCATGTGCACTTCAGTTTTTTTTATTTTCTAGCTTGAGAACTGACCATTTCTTTAGCGATAATGACAGTTTGCATTTGTTTTTGTTTCTTTTCTAATTCTATTTCCTTAATCCATGAGGCATTTTTATTGTGTTCAATGGGATTGTCTCAGATTGACTTCCGAAATTTGAGTGTTTCTTCTTTTTCTGGTGAAAGACTGTATTCTGCTGGAGAGACAGAAAGAAGTGACATCGGCGCTGTCGAAAATGCATATTTTGTAAACATCGGTTTATTCTTGCTTTCTATCTTTTAATTTTCTTTGCTTTAGCTCTTCGGTAACTTCAGAAATTGTTTTGTTGGCGCCAAGTATATTTATATTATGTATTTATGAGTTTGTTTGTTTGCTTTTTATGCTATGATTTTTCAGCTGTCCTTTAAGACTCTTTAAGTTGCTCAGATCAGTTTTTCCAAAAACTTCACCACCATCCATGAATACTGATTGGTCACTAATTTGATACATCGGTCTTTGCACCACCCCAGAAGTGCAATGAGACTACCATACATTATTTCCACTCATCCACAGGAATCTTTCCTGTTCTGAGACAAAAATCTCTTCTGCATCTTTCACCCTCACACCACCTGCATTCAGTAGGTTATTCTTTCATATTCATTCTTTCTTTCTTTTACTTGCGGCATATCGATAGAATTCTTTTGGATTATCTTTGGCTTGGAGAGCCAGTTTCTTTTCATACTCACACTAAGCTTTCCGTACAGCAGTTGTGACTCTTCTAGCCTACTGCTTATAATTTTCATAATGAAGATCATCCTTATGCACACGGTATTCCTTCCACATCATCCTTTTCTTACGAATCTCTTATTTGATAAGATTTCACATCCATTTGAATCCTACCCTATTTATTCTTCTCTTTCGTTTAAGGGTTACGCGGTGGTCATCACTCGTAGTGAAGACACAACACACGTGTTAGAATAATTACTTTACTTAACATTTGGAAAGGTCCGC
Organism: Typopeltis vanoorti; assembly: GCF_054136105.1. NCBI lineage: Eukaryota > Metazoa > Arthropoda > Arachnida > Uropygi > Thelyphonidae > Typopeltis > Typopeltis vanoorti. The sequence continues at coordinate 112,445,261 of NC_143566.1, read as the reverse complement.
TCGGTTAGTGGCTGTGCGCTTCGCAACCATGTTCCCGAGTGTCCCGTTCGATTACCGTCGGTGACGTGAGGAGCTGAAGGATCTTCCTCACCCATAGTCAATTTAGCAGGTCTTGGGCGTGGAGAGCAGGATTTTCCCTCCCAGTTTATCTGGGGTTTTTCATCCCGCAAAGCAGGAAAACCGTCCTTGAGAACTCAACACTACAGACATAGGATGGCGTAGGGCTGACCACCTTATCCTGTGAACGACTTCAGGTCCGATTATTAATAAACTCTCTACCCGCAAGGTAAAAGAGGGTAAAAAGAAGATGAGATGAGATGAAATGAACATTTGGAAAGTAACATTCAATGTTTCGAACTGAGTATTGAGATCATCATCAAGAAAACATACATATGAATAGGATACAAGCTATCTGACGGTGCACTCTACAAGAGTAAGATGTGTGTTAATCATTTACTCTAGCTTTACCTCTGGTGAAAAAAAACAACAACATAACTACATTAGACAATTTCTAAAGTCCTCTCTTATTGAGATTTTCTTCTGTTTGGGGGATTGAAGATGGGTCCTCCACAATCTTGGTTAATGCATCGTTTTTGTTAGGTTTAGATAACGTTTCAGCATTTCACAAGCTTCTTTGAATTTTCTTCAAAAACCAGGTTTAGGTGCGGTGTGGGGACCTTGTGCCTTTCCAGGCAATTCTGTGGCATGTTTGGAGCGCGTGGTCTCACAAGCCTGTTTTACCATAGTGGAGGTATTTAATGTGGCGTTCGTGTTCATCTTTTCTAATTGGGATGGTGCGTCCTGTTTTCACTATGTGAGGTAAGTCGCAGGCGCACCGAGTTTTGTAAACCCCTGGGTGGGCAAGGTATGGAAGAGGGTCTTTGGAAGAGCTTTACTTAATTTTGCTATGGGTCTGAAAGCTGTCTTAATACTGTATTTAAGTTCTGTTCTATCAATCTTTTACGAAATGTCCCTAAAAGTAAGGTATGGATATTTGCATTCTGTAATTTTTTTTGTTTTTAATGGCATTTTGTGGAGAGGCTTGTGAACTGTTTTTCTTTTTGTTTTATCGTAGCTATCATTTATAAGCGTTTGGCTAATGATTTCAAATTCTTGGTTCAGAACTTGTTCATTGGAGCAAATTGTTAGCTCTGTGTTTGAGGGTGGTAATGACGTTTTGTGTTGGGTGATGGTATGGATTTTTATAGCCTGTGTGTGTGTGTGTGTGTGTGTGTGTGTGTGTGTGTGTGTGTGTGTGTGTGTGTGTGTGTGTGTGTGTGTGTGTGTGTGTGTGTGTGTGTGTGTGTGTGTGTGTGTGTGTGCGTGCGTGCGTGCGTGTGTGTGTGTGTGTGTGTGTGTGTGTGTGTGTGTGTGTGTGTGTGTGTGTGTGTGTGTGTGTGTGTGTGTGTGTGTGTGTGTGTGTGTGTGTGTGTGTGTGTGTGTGTGTGTGTGTGTGTGTGTGTAGGTTTTCGGTAGACTGTGAAGGAGAGGCGGCTGAGGGAAGACTCATGACAAATGGGTATAGAAAAGGTAGGAAGTTGTTGTTTTCGATTTTCTGTTATTTTCGATTTATTCTTCGAACTCTCGGGACACATCCTGATATTGCACCATTTAGATATTTTTAAATGCTTCCCATCCACTGTCGATATTCTTTCCATCCAGCAACCGATCCCATTTCTCTGAACTCAATATATACTCCTCAGTTGGCCATAATTGCCCTTTCTAGTTCATCATGTAACCTTTTCTGAATGAAACATTCATAAACTTAGTCACTTCCCAAGTTAGTACCGCACGATCACTGTCACCAACTGGAAGCAGATTAGTTACGTCTTTAACTGGAACACCCTTTGACATTACAATAAAATTTAACAGTCTTTGACCTCGAGTTCCTTCTGTCACATGCTGCTCGATGAAATTGTCTCGCAACAGCTCAATAAATTCAGTTTGATTCTTTTCATTAGATTTTATTGTTAACCGAATCAATGTTTAAATAATTCAAGTCCCTTATTATGATTACCCTTTTCGTATATATACAAAGATAATGAAATAAAAATAAAAATAAATAAATAAATATCTGATAAACCATCTATAAATCGAGGAGTAAGATAGGGATGCCCTCTGTCTCCAACACTTTTCAATATTTACATTAATGAAATATTAATACAATGGAACACCTTAAACAATCCAGGTATAGAAACTTATCAGAATTAAAAAAATAAATGCGCTATTATTGGCAGATGATCAGGTAATAATATCAGATAAAGAAGACAATTTACAAAGCGCAATATATAATTTAAACATTATAGTAGAACAGTTTGGAATGAAAATTTCCAAAGATAAAACTAAAACAATGGCATTTTGTGGACAAACTTCAGTTAGAACCGAAATAGTTATTAATAATAAAATAATATAAGAGATAAATATACTTTCAGTTATCTTGGATGTGAAATATCATATGAAGGAGAAAAAGGCATAAAATTAAAAACTTCAACATTTTTACAGATTATAAGCCTGATAATTGGAACATTCAACCCAAATATAATACAAAAAGAAACACGCTTGAAAATATACAATACTTTAGCAGTGCCCACATTATTATATGGCAGTGAAATTTGGACAATAAACAAACAAGATCAACAAAGAATGAAAACAAGTGAAATGAGGTTTATGAGAAGAACTGCAAAATACCCATTTTTAGATCAAAATAGGAACGAACACATTTTAATAGAACTAAAAACAAAATCAAAAAGAAGAAAAACCAAACAATTCAACAAAATTGCACAGAACATGTAAACCAACGGCCAACACCCGATAGCAATTAATAAAATAGAAACAAACTGGATCGAGAAGGCCGGATGGATCTCAACAAGGGTATTAGATGGAACAGATCGGACTGGAACAGACCAGTATGGTCTATATCCATAATTAGCGTTATTATGATGATAATATTATTATATCACAAAATCGAAAAAAAAAATTCTTCAATTCTAGATGGGAATCCGAACGAACGAAGCTTCATCGGATGAAGAATAACGTTTTATAAAATGCAACAGTTGTACTAATTGTTTTATGAAATAAGATATATTTTCAATCTTTATTTTAGTATTATATTATAATAACGCAATATTATAATATATGATTTATCCAATAAGTACTTTTGTCTTTATAAAAATAATAATACTATTTGAGAGCAAAATAAGTATCCAAAATCAATCAAAGGCCTTCTTGTATCGCTTTCTTTGTTGTTTTGATATCTCTCGATTCATTACAGATTATTCCCATTTTGAAGCAGCACCTCGCGTGCATTCCTTTCTATCACCAAATAACACAACTGACGCAACAAACGAATGAATTCAACTTCAACCAAATTAGTTGACGAGAACATCGGCAAACTAAAGCGACCTTCCACACACGATCCAAGTGAGGATGTGAGACGGTTAATATTTTGTAGGTGAGCAATCACGAAAACGGAATAAATGGCACAGATTTTTTTTTCCTCCTTCTTTCCGCATTTCCCGCCTATGTGCACGGAATAATCTTTTTTATTCACTGTCTCCGCCATCTGTCCGCGAATTAGGCCAGACTGCTGGACGCTATAGGGCATCGCCTTCTTCTGTTGCAACACGTCTTTCGGGTGCGTTTTTTTATTGTTCTACCCTCCGATCGTGGTTCTCGATTGCACACCCCAAGACGGAAGAAGCAATGATCCCCCGCGGCCATATTATCTCTCACCTCTCTGCTTTATTGTCTGGAAGAATGAATGGAGAAGCCAATGAGGGGGGGAACACGCTGTGGGAAGGGCACTGAAGGCGTGCACCTTCCCTTAAAACTCTGGGTAGTGCTCGGTATAAATACACCCCACCTGGAACCAAGCCACACAACTCCTCTTTTCCCCTGTGTTGGTTTTGCTCTCCTGCCATGAAGAGTGTGGTAAGTATCGAGATAGAAGCGGCTTCGATGCTTCCAGTGAGAACGTCTGGGATTTCAGTGTTTTTTCTAGTTGTTTATCGTCTGCTATTTCCCACGTGAAGGTGGGAAAAAACACCAAGACCAGGGTTTCGACTCGGTTTTACTTTTATAATCCGCCGTAATATCTTTTACGCTAAATGTATGCATGGCTGATCGGTGTGGTTTTAGTATTTGAGCTTTATTGAATGTTTCTTAATTAAAATTAAAAGGTATCAACATTATAATAAATGTTATAATATCATAATTATATTTACTTCATTTTTAATATTACAATTATAAACGTAATAATTATTGCGACCCGTATACAGAATTCAACTTTATAATTTAAACTTATATGAAAGGTCGGTGGCATGTATAAATTATAATAAATAATAGAAATTATTTAAATATAATTTTTAAGATTCTTTTTATTCTACATTTCACTATAAAATGTGTCCAGTCAATAATATCCTCCATTTTAATAACATGCCTTGTCGAATTGAAGCATCGCTGCTCGATTCAATGCCGTAATTATTGTCCCTCATAATCCCTCCGCCCCTTAAAGGTCAGTTTGCCTGTTTTGAGAATGAAAAACTTGAGTTTGTGGATGCGAAACCACTTTATATCCATGCGATAAGACTGGCGAATTCATTGTTTGTTTGAAAAGATCTGAAAACGTTTTTCACGTCATAAACCGGATTCGAACCCCGGATCTTTCACTGTAGGGTTCGTCTTTACTATGTGAGGCGGCACCGTATGGATTTTTATACATCATTAAAATTTGTACCTTCAACATATTTCGCGTCTCTGTGCTATCTGTAACTTTTTGTTTACATCAGTATGTCATACATTTTAATCGTGAATATATGATTAGTATATTATATAAATAGAACTGTTATGTTACACCATGCGTATCATTCCATATTATAAACGAATTCATAACGTATGATGTCCAAGTGATGACCTGAAGCAATGTTGCAAGTACAACATTGAAAAGTCGTAATATTGCTAAAATACTTGTAATTTGATAATAACTCAATTAATGTCCTTTTTTTTGCTGTAAGAAAAATACGCATTGGTACTTAAGATTATTCTTAATCTTAATTCTTGTTAACGAACTTTATTTTATGAAATATTATTAAAATAATTGCAGAAAAATATTTGAAACGTAGAGTAGAATGAATCAAATTTCCTAACTAAAACTGTTTTTTTTTTCTTTTCTAGTGCGTGTTCCTGTCTTTGGTCCTGATTGTCAGGTCCTCGCACTGCAGCTTGTACAAAGGACTTGAACTTGGTGGAGGATACGGTGGTGGTGGAGGATACGGTGGTGGTGGAGGAGGAGGTAAAGGATTTGGTGGAGGAGGAGGAGGAGGTGGTAGTGGCGGTGGTGGAAAAGGAATTTTAATTTTAAGTGTAGGCGGTGGTGGTGATGGTGGTTATGGAGGTGGAGGAAAGGGATTTGAACTTGGAGGCGGATATGGCGGCGGAAAAGGACTTGAACTCTTAGGTGGCTACGGAGGAGGAGGAGGAGGAGGCGGATTCGGAGGAGGAAAGGGATTTGACCTAGGAGGTGGCTACGGAGGAGGAGGATTTGGTGGTGGAAAGGGATTTGAACTCGGAGGTGGCTATGGAGGAGGAGGAGGAGGATTCGGAAAGGGACTTGAGCTCGGAGGTGGCTACGGAGGAGGAGGATTCGGCGGTGGAAAGGGATTTGAACTTGGTGGTGGTGGCTACGAAGGTGGAAAGATCCTTGACCTCGGTGGATACGGAGGTGGTGGATATGGAGGCGGTAAGGGATTTGAGTTTGGAGGTGGTTATGGGGGTGGATACGGTGGAGGAGGAGGAGGTGGCGGTGGTGAAAAAGTCATCATCAAGACCGTGAAAGTTCCCGTTGTGAAGACAGTAAAAGTCCCAGTTGTGAAAACGGTGAAAGTGCCCTATCCCGTCGTGAAAATTGTAAAAGTTAAAGAAGGAGGCTATGGAGGCGGATTAGGAGGAGGCGGATTCGGAGGAGGTGGATTCGGAGGCGGTAAAGGATTGGAACTCGGAGGTGGATATGAAGGTGGATTCGGAGGTGGAAAAGGAATCGGGTACGGGGGAGGTTTTGGTGGTGGAAAAGGAATCGGCCTAGGAGGTGGATTCGGCGGTGGAAAGGGATGGTAAAAAAGACTCTTCAGCGAAGAGAAGTAGATAAGGTAAGATTAATGTTTCATGGTTGTCTTTAACGTTTAATATTTATTATGTTGCATAACTGACCAATAGTAAGCCAAATCCACTAGAAGATTGATTCCAAGTAAAAATAAATGATAATATATTATAATGCAGAATTTACGACTGGAACTGGATTATGTCTCCAGTCTCGTGTAATCCTTTCACACTGCGCTTTATAAGAATAATCCAACTTGGCTTTGTACCGCCCCCTTCATTTTCCAAAATCCCAACATGAGCTCTCATGATGGGTTCACTTATTCCGCTACAGAACGAAATTAATTTCCATTGTAATTATCGCGGTAAGTAGAATAATCAGAAATTTAAATCAGAATATTTAATTATATTTTAAAATTTCTAAAATATTTTCGATATTTTTCATTTGATATGCATGCGTTTCATTTAATGCCAAATGTATTATCTAATATGAAATAAAAGTACATTAAATTATTTTAATTTTAATTTGAAAATTAAAATTAATTGTAATTTGATAACTGCTTTCGAATGGCTCATTTTTTAACAAAAATATTTTGTTTCCTTAATCATTAAAATATCTTATTTTAATAATTGCACGTCATTTGTAAAAGTAGCTTTAAAATAGATCACTTATTTGTAAAATAATAAAAAATATAATTTTTATTACTACTTAAAATTAGATATAAGCAAGGTCTTTCATCTATCTAATATAACCCCTGAAATTTTTTATAAATGTTTAATACAGACATGAACGTAAAAAGATGCTTCCTTTTTTGTGACGTTTGTTTCGTTTGTTTCAGAAACTTGGCTCTCTTGAGTCGAGCTAAGAGAAGAGAAGTTTGTCAATTAGAAATTCGCCCTGATGCACAAAGCGATGCCAGCAGTTTGTATATAAATCTATGTAACAGCCAACTACGAAGGTCGAAGCAGAAAAATAAATAAACTTTTGTATAATATGAATTATTGTCATTTTTTTTTATTTAACTAAGCACGACTGTTAGCTAAGCCATCACGTAACGAATACTACCTACTTAAGTATTATAAAAAGCAAATTAGTATTTGCGCTGAGATTAAATTTGCGCAAGTAAAAGCCTTAATTTATATTAAAAGGAAAAACGTAACTTAAAATTACCAATCTTCAGACTTAAAATGAAAGCAATTATTTAGAAAAATCAAAATACATTAAAAATATGTTAATACACCATTTTCTAGTTTGTATATCATTATACTATTAATCTGGCTCTTCAAATCTCAGTTTGCTGTAGCCAATGAAGTTTTAACTGAGGCTCGGCTATTGCCGTTACCCAGCCATGACTAGAGCTTTTTAGCTCAATAACATCCCATCCACACAGATTTTCTTCATTCAGATGACGGGATAAAGAGTCAAGGACTCAGTCCATCGCCCAGTTCTTATAAGAACTATAAGAACTCTCAGTTTGCTGCTAAAATTATTCTGCGCGAATAGCAAAGAATATACACCTGTATATACAGTGAAAAAAATGAAATATATTTGTAACGAATAACAAAATATTAATACACGCTGTCAATTAGTGTACTCATAGCAATTGAATTTCTTTGATGAACGAAGAAATTAAATCATTTTATTATTTTGTTTAATAAGAGAAAGATTTTCCATGAATTTTGCATTCTTACAGAATGTCACAATTCTATAAGAATAGAATAATACACCATTTAATTTTACGTATAAAAATATTTTAATATATTCTTTCATACATAACTTATTTTACGTTTATTTCTGCTTGTCTTAAGCTTTTCTACGCAAATACAGCAGGCGTATGGTTACGTTTAGGGTTACGATCAGGGTTTGAATCCAATAACTCTGCAAATACAATTAAATACATGCGAAGTGCGTATACAAATAAATACTAGACACGATTAGGAAATACCCTCTGGTCTCACACGGTAAGAAAGATCTCAACCTTACAGATAGTCTGAAGTGGGGACCGAATGCCCACTCCCTTCCGAAACGGTACGGCGACAAAACTCTGAATTTGAGGTCAAGTCAGTCCATTCGATTACAATCCCCTTGGGGGGGCAACTGTGTGTTTCCTTAAATGAGCCACTCACTCCAAACAACTGCAGCGATTAGCGCAGGAGTGGCTTCAACTCATTTTGTCGTTTGTAATAATAGACGGAAGCTCGATAACTTTTAACGGAAACAGTAATGGCATTTGTTAGCAGGAGGTAAATAAATAACATCGTTTGTTTTCTCTCTTCCCCAAGAGAGCTCTTTAGAAAAGTTAAGTGTCAGCCCACTTACACGGGCTACTCGACCTGCACCCATAGATGCTCGAAAACGAGGTCAGCCGGTGTTCTGCGAGCAGACGACTTGCGTGCAGCAGACGCGTTACGTGAGCAGAGATTTAACTATCACGTGATATGCATGACAAGTACAGCCCGTTACTGTTGCGAGGAAAGAAAGATATCGTCTGTAAAAACCATCTTATGGACCTACAAAGCAACCGTGACATCGGACCACTTCGGTTATTTTTGTTTACGTCAAAAAAAAAAAAAAAAAAACGTTATCCTCTTAATTCGTTCGCCTTATTGGACACCAAACAAACTCTTCCTGTCTAAGGCGTCCACTCTATTTCCAAGGTAATTACCATCGCTTAAAATCACGACGTCGTAATTTTAAGTGATGGACTTTCGTCTGTGCGGCCTTCATCCATAACCTTTGCGCCATAAAATATTCGAGCTCGACCCGTGATTTCTGAAAACCTGCGATTAAATATTAACGAACAAAAAGCGCATCCATTTCTGGATTGAATTAAAGATGCGCTGAGAGCATTTTTGCACGCAAAAACGTCTTCATTTGAATATTTTAAAGGCGTATTTCTGCAGTCATTTATTCGGAGCTATCTTGAGACTTTTTTATTTAGGAATCTTCAAAAACACCTTTTTTGTAAGCCCAGGCTTGTTTTTAAGTATAACAAGGTGATATAAAGTATTTTGAGTTGATTTAAACATCTTTAAATAACTGAACTCAATTAAAGCTTGCGAATGAAATGGCGACAGGAAATTAGCGACAACTGCAATCAAATTCCATCAGATCAAACCTAATAATCGCAGATCCAACCTAGAGACACCCGTAGGTTGCAAACTCTTATTTAATGGAAACATTTCTTCTGCAAACGGGTGAGGGATTTTGCAAGAACTGGAAACATCAATGAAAACAATTTGTACGAATGGAATAATCAGACCTTTGTCAACCCGAAACGTGTAGGGACACGTTTCGGGTTTAGTTTACAAAGGTCGTTTCTGGTTTACAGGAAGTGCAGGTTTACCGAGAAACCTGCGTCTCCCGTACTGTCCCAAAAACGAACAAGAATGCGACTTTGTCACGGTCAAACTCTCGTCAACATGATGCAAGCGTCGTGGGTTGTTGTTGTATTGAAATGTTAAAAGAGGGCAGTCACTGATTTCTACAATCCGCACGGTGGCTCTCACTGCCCAGAAAAGAGTGCACCGCTCACCGCCTCAATAGCGAGGATTAGAGAAAGTGCTTTGCGATGGTAACGGAACAGTTCGGAAGACTCGGACTGTGCGAAGCGAAGAAGTGTTGAGAAGGAAGGGCATGCTCTGCGAATTAGGTTTATCTGCTCAAGATACTCTCGTCAACTCACTGGATTATACTGTAATGAGGCCATTTTAATTGCAGGTGTTTGTGCACACACAACTTTGACAACCATGTCGTCACTATCCTCACCGCAACATTCTTGTGTTTATTCTCAGATTCCTACAGATCCAACAGTAAACATGCAACTACGAATTTTCCAAAGGTCAATATAATGTTCGATGTATTTTTTCTCAAGAGGGCGTTGTTGCTGGTCCAACGAGGAGAGAAAGTCTGCTCAATAACTGTACATTTGTTGAATAAATTTCTACACCATTCCGATGGGAATTGAGTCCTAATGACTTGGAACAAATGCACAGGATGGCTTCTTGTACTCTTTCTTTGCTCAGAAAATCACTAATCCATTAAAAATTAATATATATAAGTGAATAACTTTTCGTTATTCAGTTCACGTAATGAATTCCGTGAAGTGTTATTCACTTGACGGAATTCATTTAAATCTCTACCATACCCCATTCGTACCATCGCGCATAAATTTCTTCAAATAGCGTGTATGACGTTTAGTAGACTAAGTTGTGTCATTTAATGTTTGAGAAAGAAAATGTTTCTGAATGACTGTTGGCCTTGTTGTTCCTCCCATTGTAGTCAAAACAAAAACCAACATTCCTCTTGCATTGATACGTTGCAGTGAGTGTAACGGAATTAAAAAGCAATGCTCTGCTGATACACTTAGAAAGTGCTGCGATCTCGGCTTCGTTATGCTGCCTGTTTTCTTGCTGTTTGTCATGAAAAATCCTGCTTATTCGGAAGGAAAAACCTTGGTTGATCTTCGTAAGAGACAGTCTCACTCACCTTCGGCTGAAGTCTCCTTCGCATCCTATACAGATGCCGGATTTTCCAACCACAAATCGAATACTAAGAGATCATCGATGCAATTCATACAAAGAAATTCAAAGCATGGAAATCTGCGCAGATAGCAAAATGCAGTTGTGAACTGACTGCGATCATGATTTAAGACAACAGATATTGCAGTTAAGGGTAAATGACGCTTGTCGAGAAAATAACGAGACCGACTCATAATAAACAGAATGCTATAACTTACAAATGTTCTCCACTAACTTCCATTCGATGAGTCGTAAGTTGAAGAAAGAAAAACCGGGGACTTACAGCGGAAGAGAGATTTTTTTGGAGGAACTATGATTGCCGTTGCGGTGTGTGTTAATGTACGCCGCCCACGGAAAGCTTCAGCGAAGCTTGTCTCAACGGAGAAGTTGCATGAAATGGAGCCGGTTCAGAGACTTCGGTCCGCGTTTTTAAGTTGTGGGATTTGAACACGAACCTTAATCGAGAATTGCTCAACGAACAAGGATATCGAAAGTAATCTAGTAGTGCGATGAATGGGGTTAATCGAGTGAATACCGGATCCGATCTCCAACCTGCAGTGTTTATTCTAACCCCATCCCACAGTGGATTATTGTGAAGGTTCCATGAAAATTCATCGAAAAACAGTTAATCGAAAGACAGTTCATCGAATGCAATTCATCGAACGACAATTTAACGAACGAAAATTCATCGAAAAGACAATGCACCGAATAATTCAACGAACGACAATTCGTCGAAAATGCAACTGATCGAAAAGACAATTCACGACAATTTTTCGGTGAATTCTTTCATAATTCATCGAAAGTCATTTTTCTTGCAAACTATTGTTTAAAAGTGTTGAATAACACGTTACTCCTGATACAGACAACATATGGAAGGGGTCGTTGAAACGTAATAATTATTTTTTTTGCATTTTAGAACATTTTATGTAAGCGTACGTCCTGCTTCATTGTGGATAGCGATTTATCTGTAGAGAATAAATTTCGTTCTACCAAATTTAGTCACAAGAACACTAATCAGGCCGAAATTAAAACTTTCATATATATCTGTACTGTAAAATTTCATTAAATTTCATCCAGCCAGAGCGGAATTGCTAATCTAATATTTCGAAACTTCTTCGCGAAAATGTTATAATGAGAGTGATGCAGTTGGAACTAAAACCGAGCGTGCAGACAGCTTCATGTACCGACAACTTTTACGATTTCCGCTAAAGCAGAGAGTTATTGTAATACAGAATTGCGACACTTTGTTCCTTTGTCGTCCCAAATAGAGCTGAACTGAAAACTCGAACGGTTCGACAATTTTTTGTGAAAGCTTCAATTACCGAATCTGAATAAAATTCACCCCGTAATAATTGCTGTAATGAAGGCGCAGATTAATACTAGTAAACATAATAATAATAATAACACTAGTAAACCTAATAATAATGGACCCTTCGTAGTTCAGTAAAGGAAGACCTTTAGTTAGAAAGACTTGGGTTCGAATCTCATGTACGGCGCGCATAATTTTATCAGTCCTCTTCTACTGAAGGTAAGTTAGCAGGCCTAATAAGGAGATGGCAGGGCGTTTCCTCCGAGAAACAGGCCAATCTACCCCATGAACACAAATCTATATATACAGGCATGAAAGAGTTATCGGACAAGAAGGACAATAAGAATCGTTCTATAATTATTCTCCAAAAAATTAGCATTGCTGTCCCACCAATCATTAAGTTGAACAGAATGAGGGGGGAATAGCATTAATCATTACCACTACTACTAATAATAATAATAATAATAATACACTTACTGTTTGCTTGTTTTTTAAACTGTAACAACATTTTATTTATCGTCATTTATAGTATACATAATTGTATATATGTAAATACAGAGTATTTACATACGTACTATTACGTATATAAATACTCTGTATTTACATACGTAATAGTACGTAAAAAGTAAATAATTTTCTGTAAATACGTACTTATACTATTACATTTTCTGTTCAGTACAAAACGTAGAGTATAATAGTTTTTTAAATATAAATGTACATAATTTATTTTTCAATATCAATATCATAGCTTATTATTATACAGCCTTTTCACATATACACTTTTTTATATCAGTATTTTCATTATTATTATTATATGCCGTACTGACTGTTTTATTACATAATTTGCAGTCTTTGATTATGAGGATTACGTGTAGATGAATGAGGCGAATTAATCCCACCTACTTCGAAGCGTGGGTCAACTTTTATGAAGAGAGTGGGATTTAGCCTTCACTATTTGTGTTGTTGTTGTTGTTGTTTATGTATGGGATGTAGGCATTGAATGCTGGATTTGTGATGTGTATATTAGTGTTAATGGTATATTAACTCTGTTGGTATATTTTCCAGAGTTAATAATAATAATAATAATAATTAATTAATTAATTAATCTTTTGATGTAAAGGATATCTCAGAATCTAATAATACAGTAAATAGGAATTCAGAGTAAAAATATCGGAAAACTTGAATAAATCATTCTTCCTGAATATTGTTCAATCATGTTGCACTTATTTACTCCGTTTCTGTGATCCCTGAACTACAAGTACTGCCCTTATCTCACCAAGGTCCTCGTAGGCCCTCCAAGTAATTGCAGTTGACAAGAGAGAATGAATTAAAGTAAGAATGCCGATGAGTATACACGTGGATGCATTTCTGCGTTTTGGGAAGGTGATTAACGCAGTTGGTTAAAAAAAGGTTAAAATGTTTCTCGGAAAAGAGTGATGAATAAAGAGTTAGAAAAAAAAATGACGAAGCTCTTTGAAGCATGCTCATCCTTTGTTCTATTTAGATGAGTTGCGACAAACATCTTTACTCCACACGCCTTATAATTCATTTTTCGGTGAACTGTATTTTCGAAGAATTGTTTTTTTGATGAATTGTTGTTTTTCGATCAACTGCGTTTCTATAAATTGTGTTTTCGATTAACTACTGATCGGTGAATTGCTTTTCGGGGAACTGCCTTTCGATTAATTGGTTTTTCGGTTAACTTTTTTGTTCGATGAACTGATTTTCGATTTTTTTTTTTGATGAATTGTTTTTTTAATAAATTGTTTTCAGTGAACTCTTCGGATACCGATTATGAATGCCTTTAGGGGGCAAATGGATTTCACCTCCCATCATCATTTTACTGCAGGCCTCGAAAAAAAAACACAACCATTTGTCTGTACAGTAGGGTTCACGATTGATCTAACCTTTAACCCATTCGTGGTCCTAAATGTGTGCGATAAGTTTACTTTTTTGTGGAAAAGTTTGCTTTTGAATAAAAAAAAATATATATATAAACTTATCTTTCATATAATAAGCTTTGAAATCAAAAGCCTCGTGTCCGAAAGATAAACGCTACCCAATATGCGGCGGATTAACGTCAAGCTTCTTGCAGTACCATTGGTAGACGGCATTCAGTAAAACAATTCGTATGGTTGCATGTTGTATTGGCATAATTGAGCTTTGCTATTTGACTGATTTGAAATGCAACCAAAGATTAATATGTTGGCAAAGATCGCCACTAATCAAGTACACCTGAGGTGCTTTGGTCTCGTATTTACTTGACCCAGCGGAAGGATTAAAAGTCCTTTTGTGCTCTTCTTCCAAAACTACCAACAAGTTGGCTTTTCAGTCGGGTTCCGTACTGACTCCAAGCACTCGCGAAAACTGAACAAATTGTTGGGGACCGATAAAAAAAAATCCGTGGAATAAAAGAATCTTGAATGACTCTGTCATTCAAGATTCTTTTATTCCACGTGTTATTTTAGTGCAAGTTGGGGGGGGGGGAGGATTTTGAGATGGTTCTCGCGTAGGTCAACAAACGGTTTAGAACCTAACTCATTTCTTTAGGAGAGTGCTGTTGAGCTTTCTCTTTTCGTACAATAAATTTCCGCCGTGATTTCAATCTCATTCCAATCCCTTTAGTTAAAGACTTTTCATTGTTATTTAATTGAATAGGAGTATTCCCTACACAATTTCATACAATAATCTGAAATACACAATAACTAGTCAGAAAAATAAAAATCGCGCGCACATACACACACACACAATGTGCGTGCGTGTGTTATTTATTTATTTTCAACTGTGTCACTTCCGTTCGTTTATTAATTTCATGTTTTTGTATATCTTTTCGGCCCCGAGGGAAAATAACATCAGCAGGATGGAGGTAGCGGAGATAAGAATGCTTAGGTGGATGTGCGGTGTGACCAGAAAGGATCGTCTGAGAAATGACTATGTGAGGGGAACAGTGAAAATTACGAACTTAGTAGCGAACATACAGGCAAGAAGGGTGAGATGGTTTGGTCACGTGATGAGGAGGGAGGAAGAGTACGTCGGAAGAAAGGTCATGTAGATAGATGTGCAGAGGAGGAAGCACAGGCGGCCAAAGAAGAGATGGAAGGAGGAGGAGGAGGAGGACTTGAATGTGGCTACAGACCAAGACAGGAGGATGTGGAGGAACTTATTAAAAACAGCGATCCTACTTAAGTGGGACAAGCGGCCGAAAAATAATATCTTTTCGGCCTTGAGATTCAATTACCAACCAACAGGTGGCAGATAAATTTCACCTCCCTGATTGAAAACAGCACAACACCACACCTCTTGCAGGCCCGAAGCGGCGTTGATAATTTACATGTGTTCTCTTTACATTAGCACCCACGGTACTAACGTATGACACGCTTAAATATTTCGTAGGTCGGATTCACATAAAATACTCTGTCCGACCACATTTAACAGAACAGAATGTTTTCTGCTGCTAATTTTGACGTTCGGCTCGATGTGTTACGAAGTGCCTTCTCCACACTATGAACGCAGTTCCACGAGACACTAACTGTTTCAAGAAGAGTTCCGCCGAAGATTTTGTCATCCAGAATGGCCTTCCTCTAACAGCGAGGCCGAACACTACAATGCAATGTCTTGCCCTGTCCCAGCTTTCTTTCGAGGTTGGCTCAGTTCAAGTGAGTCGAGTACGTCAGCGACTTATATCGCATTAACCACAAACCATCTTAGAACTCGTCGAAGTTGGTACGTCGAACATGTGACTTGGATCTCTGACGAATGGAGAACACTTCTCTTCTGTGTTGAAATTCCTTTAAGCCGGATTGAAGACGCTGTTCGGCCTGAAGAGAACGAGGAATGTGGCCTCATTCCTCCGACATCAGACAAAGGGACGCGTACGTTGGAGGCAGAGCCACGTGTGACGCAGAATAACGATCAACGGTCGCACCTCTTCCTTCATGTTTTGGACAGGGATATCGTAACTGCGCAGTGGTACCTCGAACAGATCCTTGAACCCAATGCGCTACTTTCTACGACAGTGGTTCGCCTTTTTTTTTTTTATGCGTGACAATGTCACTGCCCATAGAACTCCAGTAGTAGAGGACAATCTTGAAGGTTAAGAATATTCCAAAACTGCCATGGACAGCACGATCGCGAGAATAAATTCGACAGTACTGATGCCGTCAGTCACCGCGTCGGAAACCAGGTGATCTAAAGTCTTCTGTGGTGGAAGAATGGCATTTTTTTACCAGAGAATCTCATAGACACCCCGTCAAGCGGTTAGAAGTGATCACGCACCTTACTGATGTCATGTGACGCGACAATGTGATCATTTTAGTAATTCCTATGCCCCTAATGATGCCTGTCTGACGTTTCTTGCTCTCTTCCATTCATTATTATCCTGTGGTACTCCACCACAGCAAATTTTCTCTTGCGTCATTTCAAACTGAACGAGTTACACTTCATTTTCTGTGTTCTGTGCATTTTCTGGAGCAGTGTATTATTATTATTATTATTATTATTATTATTATTATTATTATTATTATTATTATTATTATTAGCCAGACCATTTGCCTGTGTGTTACCTACTGTTCACTTGAGTTTCTACGGTATCTAGAATTCTTTCTAGATTTTTTTTATGTGTGGCTTCCGCACACGAAAAGTTTTCATAAATCCACAGTACGTTTTGTACCATCGGTGGGCTAAGGATTTATTTGCATTTTTATCAATTTCATGCATGTTTTTGTAATTTTTTTTATGTATTTTTATATAGTCCGGATACCCGATATTTCGAACAATTTGAGAAATGTTTCAAGTAAGGTTTTTGGTTTTCAGCTTAAAATCCGATTCTAGAATATACTTTCACACGACTGGAAAATGGAACCAGCATCTATTAAAAAAAAAAAAAAAAAAAAAAAGAAAGAAAGAAAGAAACTGCCATTAAAATAAAACGCGATCCGTACTCTCAATGTCTTTTAAAACGTACTACAAAACCAATCAGCTTATGGTATCCAAATGAATATCCAAATCTTTTGAATGAAATGAGCTCGGTGTGTAATTTTCGCACTAAACGAAATGCCCCACTTTTAATATACACAAAACAAATGTAACGAAATAATTAATCAGCTATTCAGACATTCAAAGAGTATATTCCGTTCTTAACCTTACACAGTTAATAAAATCATGCATAAAGATCGCCAATTATCATGCTTGATAGAAAAAAAGAGTTTCGTTTTGATTCGAGTGACGTCATTCCAGTTTTTGATTGTTGGAACATCATGGTGCGAGATAAAAGACCATCGCTTTTAATAAACAAATAGCATTTTAAAGTTCTTAACTACGTTCTTTGTTCCTCTAATTTCCATCGTGCAAGTATTTGTAAAGGAAATCGAGAGATAACGAAGAAAAGACATAATTACCCAACGTAATAAATACACATATAGTTACCAACGTGTTTATTATGTATTGAGCGCCTGAAAGCTCCGCTATTGTGCATTATAAATAAATAAATGGAACGAACAACCAAACTGAGCTGCAGTCACTTAGCAAACATTGTTAAGAAAAGTCGACAAAAAACCATTCGACGTATAATAATGTACATTAATTACAGACGGCAATTTGAGCAAATTTCTGATCTCTTTAAGGATACATTTTCGTATAGAAAATAGGCCTAACTACAATCCCAAGTAGAAAATGGTTTCACTCTAACAGATAAACAGCAATTAGAGCCAATTGCCGTGGACGAAGAAATCAGCAGAAGTAGGGCAGAAAGTGATATGTATGGTCGGCCCTATTGAGAACAAATGGTGTTACTTGGGATACGAACTCGTTTTTTTCTTTGATGTGAGAAGAATTAAGTTTTGCGGGACACTAAATGTATGGCCCGGATTACTTTCTTTTATTTTTTTAATTTTGTATTCCGAAGACGAGCGATATAGATCACATGGGCGGAGCGGAAGCAGAAAAAACGGTCCACCTATATCCCAAAGGAAAACTAAGGGTGTATATAAACACCGACGCATGCAGAAACGCGTTAAAAAGTGCATCGCCAAAAGCTAATACTGGGATTGTTAACGTTCGACGATGAATTCCGTGGTAAGTAAAGCTGCCTTTTTCAATATTCTTAGAATAGAGAAAGAAAATTTGCTTTTGTTTCACTCAGCAATGGTTAACACTCTCTCTCTCTCTCTCTCTCTCTCTCTCTCTCTCTCTCTCTCTCTCTGTGTGTGTGTGTGTGTGTGTGTGTGTGTGTGTGTGTGTGTGTGTGTGTGTGTGTGTGTGTGTGTGTGTGTGTGTGTGTGTGTGTGTGTGTGTGTGTGTGTGTGTGTGTTGAAACACACACAGAAATCATTGATTACTATGGGTGTGTGTGTCACGGGCGCGCACACACACACACACACATACTAAATGCTGTTAGCCTATAATACATTAAGGTGAGAATCATTTATAATTTGAAAAAAAAAATTTGAAACACAAGCATGGAGATTTTTCAAGTCATTTCAGTTATCTCTTTAGCTGGAGTGTGGGGTTAACTGCTTTCCCACAGTGATTGAATTCACATTGCAAGTCCTTCTATCAAGTAGTTTGCTTTATACAGCTGTCTGAAAAAAGTGTTGTCTTCATCTCTTGAAATGGATAAAACTGAGTATTGTGCAGTTATAAAATTCTTTGTAAAAGAAGGTTTAACGCCAAAAGAAATTCATTCGAAGTTCATAAAGGTTTATAGGCACTCTTCTCCTTCGTTTTCGACAAATAAGAAATGGGCTGCCGACTTTAAACGTGGCCGTACCAGCCTTGACGTTGATCCACGTCAAGGACGTTCAAAAAGAGTAACAACACCCAGAAATCATTGATTAAGTGCACGATATGGTATTGGATGACCGGCGAGTCAAAGTGTGTGAAATTGCTACATGCATTTTAAAAGAACGTGTAGGATATATTTTGCATGAAGAATTTCAAATGAAAAGCTTTGCGCAAGATGGGTACCACGCTTGCTCACAGCAGATCAAAAACGCACTCGCATGAAAATCTTTGAAAAGTGCTTGGAGCGTTTTAACAAGAATAAAACTGATTTTGTGCATCGATTTATTACTATGGATCAGACTTGGATTCACCATTACACACCAGAAACCAAACAGCAGCCAATACAGTGGACAGAAGCCGGTTGTTCAGTGCCAAAGAAGTCATGGTCGGTTCCATCAACATGAAAGGTCATGGCATCAGTGTTTTGGGATGTTAAAGGCATTTTGTTTATTAATTATCTTGAAAAGGGTAAAACAATAACGGGGAAATATTATTGCGATATTTTTTAACCAGACTAAACGAAAAAATTCTTGAGAAAATACCCGGTTTACAGAAGAAAAAAATCATCTTTCATCAGGACAATGCACCTGCCCACAAATGTATTTTGGCAATGGGGAAATTAAGTGATCTGCACTATGAACTGTTGGAACATCCACCTTATTCCCCAGATTTGGCTCCCTCTGACTTCCATCTCTTCTCGAAACTAAAACTCTTCCTCGCTGGTCAGCCTTTTTGTTCGAATCAAGAGGTGATTGCAGCTGTAGAGGGGTATTTTGCAGATCTTACTGAGAACCACTACAGGGGGGATGAGATAATGGCGCTGGACCATCTGGAATAAATGTATTTGTCTTTGAAAAATAAACTTAATTTTGAAATTATAAATTCGTTTTTGTTTTCATTGTTAGGCCGAGAATTTTTCAGACCACCCTCGTATAGATGCCTTTGTGTCAAAGCGAAAGTGTATTCAGGTGTTCAATGTGTTTAGGAAGACAATGGTGCAAAATATTCTTGAATGCGACATGATCTTTTGGTTATCTCTAAATTATTTGCATTCCGAATGTTACAGGCACGCCTTTTCTCTGAATCCATTGACTTACCTTAAAATCCCCAAAAACTATTGCTGTTACAGGTCTTGTAATTAAAAGTCCGCGTTTGATCAGAATCCTCTTATTTCCACTTAATGAAGGCTCGCAAGCTATAGCATGATGTGCCATTTTAAATGCAGCTTAACTGTAAATTAAAGGGACTGGGCTTCGAAACTGGGCGAATGGCAGGGAGTACTCCCTCCAACAGATCGGAGTCAGTATTACGTCGCTTCAAACCAAATTCATGAATAATCAAAGTGTGCTGCTGTTCATGCGTCAACTACTGTGACGTCTTGAAAGTGAAAATTTCGAAATGCCAAAAGCAATCTCAATTACAAAACAAAAGGCGCCCCCTGGTGGCTAATTTTTCCATCACTTCAATGAATATTTTCTGGGTGTTTTTATATCTCTTCTTTATTAGTGTAACATTATATTAATATTAATGTAAATGTAAAATTAATGTAAAAATATGCTACCATTTACTACTTCCATATTCAACTCTTCATAAATAAAACCAAAGCCAGCGTTTTTAAATCTGGATAAGCCAGATTACAAGGGAGATTATGGTAACAATAACCTTTGCGATGCTGAATTCAAAAAGAAATGTTTTTTTAAAAGTAAATATTCAGAAATATTTCATAAATTCCCTAAAAGTTTAAGTTTTTTCTATTAATGATTCCAACACCTTTCATAAATGAATAAGGTTTGTATTTTGGTTTGCTCGCCTTTCTTGGAATTCTGCACCTTGGTAGGTTTCCGTCGCTAGGTGGCGCCACCACCGACTGTCTTGGAGTGGATTAGGTAAAGAGTAATGAGTTTAGTGATCCTTTCGGGTCTTTCATTGAGATTTGGAGTGATTTCGATTGCAGCCCCCCGATGGCTATCTGCGCATTGAACGAGGACCTTTAAAACCGGTTTACTTGTGTAGAAAGTAGTGAACTGTGTTCAAATATATTGATGTATCATAATTCTCGTGCATATAGAGATTAATCACCTTTTATAATCTTGAAACACTGACGTCGCTTCGATTGTTCAAATTCGTGCAATTCGCCGTCTGTCATCCCAGGCACGGAATTAAAAAATCGAATGCAGCGCTTCGTTAAAAATTAGCTAAAAACGGGTTTCTCATTAAATCCAGCATTCTGTAATTACCTCTCGTTATTATTCTCTCTCTCTCTCTCTCTCTCTCTCTCATCTTTTTTGTATTATTTTATTTTATTTTTTTTTCATTCTACCGGTGAATGTTACTTCTTTTAATGGCGTTCAGTTACAAACGTTCTCAAATTACATTTAGTTAAATAACACGATTTGCTTTTATTGAATTATATTTAAATTCATAAATCGAATACATTTTTAATTAACTTCACTTTTTTATGTGTTTCGTTTCCTTTTCTTCAAAATGAGCACGATCCTTCTATTATTTGCGTATCGTTTTGTCTTCGACACGTTTCTTGTCTTCAGCGAGACTTTTTGTTCCACACGTGGAAAAGACTCACGAGGTTAAAACACTTTTAAAGGGCCCTCAACTAAAAATGAAACCGTGCCGTGTTTTAAACTGGTTTGAAAATGCTAATGAAGCAGTCGAGAGCGGGTCGTGCAATAATTTATCGCTCGGGGAAACTAATGACCCCAATTAATATCCGTCAGTAGATTGACCTTTACCAGACGACTCAGCACAGAAAAAAAAAAATCTAGCTTAAATCAGTCAGGGTAATCTTCTTCTTCTTCCGGCTTCAAGAGGGTGTACACGGCATTCCTCCTGGGGATAAGATCGGAATTATTTTCCCTTGTTATGTTCTTCCCGATATAAGTGAGCTTAAAATTAAATATTTTATAATATAAAACGTGTGACTAATATTGCTTATATATGTATTTCTAACTAGCATTTATTTAACGTTATTTTTTTATATTTCACATAACATTTATTAATGTTATATTAAATGTAGTTATTAATTTATAGTTATTAACATTTATTAATGTTATTCTATGTTAAACATAAATTAACATATTTAGCTTTGTTATATTTAACATGACAAAGCAAATCCCCACAGTCCCATTAACCGTAGAAACGACTTTCCATTAATTACGTGACATGATATTTAACCACAACAGATGATGCCGATTGGAATTTTAGTTGGATGTTTCTCTTGTAGAAAATTAGAATTTTCACGTTTATACTATTATTATTATTATTATTATTATTATTATTATTATTATTATTATTATTATTATTATCCTCTCAAAGGTAAGATGTTCAAATACGCAGACGATACAGCAATAATATCCATCCATAATAACGCAAGCATAGCCCAAACAAATATGCAACATGACATTAATCTGATCATAGACTGGCTCACGAAAAACTCCATACACCTAAACTCAGAAAAGACAAAATTAATGATAATCAGAAATCCACTGACTCGACCAGTTGATAACAAATATACAGTATAACCATCCAACATCCACTTTCCAACATAAAATACACACAGAACAGTAAAAACACTGAGGTTAAAAGAATACGATACCTTGGAATTTACTTCGATGCAGATATGAACTGGAATAGCCACATAAACCATCCACACAACAAACTCCGAACAATAAGTGGCAACCTCTACAGGTTAAAAGACATAGTTCCCACACCCCTAAAAACACTAATATACAAAGCACTATGCCAAAATATACTAAGATACGTTATAACAACGTATGCTTTCTGTGCACCCTACAAATTAAATAGATTAATGTCGCTACAGTACAAAATGACAAAACTGATCTTTTGGGAACAAAGAGAAAATCACGACCTTATAAACATTACAATGGCAGAACACAAAATACTGACAGCAAAACATTTACGTCACTATGCAGCCTTGCTAAAACATTATTTCGATGCCAACTACAGGACAGTTAGACGTACATACCGTATAACAAGACCTCAGACTACCAATTATATCACATATAAATACAATGATCACTACGGAAAGGGCACGCGAAACTTCTACATCCCAGACATGATAAACAAAATACCTTTTGAATACAGAAACCTTACAAAGTACAATAGCCTGAAAAGAGCTCTAAGGACATACTACGAACAAGAAACACGCACCCAAAATACCATACAAACTTAATGAAACACAATATATTCGCTCAGGCTTCCAGTTTAGCGACGCATCAATACATTGCAAGTTATTGTGTGTGTGTGTGTGCTTGCGTGCGTGCGTGCGTGCGTGCGTGCGTGTGTGTATGTGTGCGTGTATCAATCATAGATTTCTTAGCTTCCCAACACAGCAAAAAAAAAACAATAAATAATAACCAACTGGTGTCATCCTCAGATAAGCTTACAAATAAGCTTCGAGGATGAAAGCTCAGAAATTACATCTTATCCAAGATTTAAAAAAAAAATTATCATATCATCATTATTTTTATTGGTGAATCTGAATCTGTTCTGAACCACAGAGAAATTGTAATATAGTGAAATTGTGAGAAATTGTAGTATGATTTCCTAAATTGTATTGAATGCGTATGTAATTTATTTGACAGATAATAAAGTGTTATTTGACATTAAAAAATTATTATTGTTATTATTATATTAAGTATAAACTGTAATGAGTTCTTATATTTCTTTCCAGATTTTCAGCCTTCTTGTTGGACTGTTAGCAGTTCACTCCATATCAGGAATCATATTTAAGGGATTTGGCATTGGAAGCGGTCTCGGTTTTGGTGATGGTGGAGGAGATTTTGGAGGTGGTGATTTCGGAGGAGGTGGAGAAAAAATTTTAGTGAAGACTGTCAAAGTCCCTGTTCCAGTTTATAAGACAGTTAAAGTTCCCTATCCAGTGGTTAAAACAGTGAAGGTTCCAGTGGTTAAGACTGTGAAGGTTCCTTACCCAGTAGTTAAGGTAGTGAAAGTGAAGGAAGAATATGGAGGAGGAGGATATGGAGGAGGAGGATTTGGTGGAGGTGGAGGATATGGAGGAGGAGGAGGAGGATTTGGTGGAGGATATGGCAAAGGATTAGGAGGTGGATTCGGAGGAGATTTTGGAGGCGGTTATGGAGGTGGCGGAGGAGATTTTGGAGGTGGCGGAGGATACGGTAAAGGATTCGACCTTGGATATGGAGGTGGTGGTGGTGGTGGAGGAGGAGGAGGAGGAGGAGGAGGAGGATATGGCAAAGGATACCTGTAAATGCGCAGATACGGTATCCATTAGAAGATATCGAACTTAGGTGAGCTGATGCTTGTTATTCAAATATATGAATGTTAAATCACGAAAGTAAAATTCAGTCTTTCAAATACCACCGGTTTAGCATATTTATTTCAAAATATAATATTTAATATTTTATAAACTGGACTTTAATAAAATGTGTACACTTGTGATATTTTCTTATATCCTTCTTAAAATCGAATATATCATTCAAAAAATTAAAGTATTCAAAATAGCAAGACTAAATTAATAAAATAAATAATTAAATGAACGCAACAGGGAGATAAGACATTCCATGATAAAAATTCATCACTGAAATTTAAAATTTTAAAAACTTTAAAAATTAAAAAAAAGATATTTTATCGGTGAACATCGGGGATAAAGTCATGAAACTACGCATACATTATTTTTACTAAAATATAAATTTTTATAGTGTGAGTGTGTATATATATATATATATATATATATATTAAGGATACCAAATAATTTTATAAACTTGGTTTGTATATATATATATATACACACACCTAAACCTCTTTTTACGTGATAGATACATTCCTAGAATTTACGCATTAAACAAATTCGCGTAAAAAGAAATTGGTTCCAAACCTGAAATATAAGCAAAGTAATGAAAAAAAACAAACATTAAATTCGTTAGCATCATAAGATTTTTATTTACATTTTATGGAGAACACACATACATATAAAGAATTTTAATAACTTTAAAAAAACATATTCCAACTGTTTGCTAACGATTCTATAAAAAAATTATGTTATTCGCTATCAGTTTCTGACAATAAACGCGAAAATTTCGTGAGACTGTAATATCACTAGAACTACGAGATATGGTATTATCGCCATCGACTTCCGCCTCAACTTGTGGAATTCTTCTTGTCATGTCTTGAACAAAAGTACCACTGGCTGTTTCAGTAGTTTTAGGCATGAACTCGGTTATTCATCGCTGTGTTGATGCTTTATGTAAGTCGCAATATAATTCTCTGTGTGAAGACATTATTAACAACTTAAGCTCACGTGAAAACTTCCCAGCACGTTTTTCATTTGGATCATGTCGGGCAAAATAATTGCCTAAATTACTGATCAGTTTAAGACCTCTTTTAATAATATCAGCAATAAAAGTAGGATTATCTTGATCATTATCATTAACTTCTTCGCTTTCAGGAGTCTCAGAAACAATCTCCACTATTTCGTCTTCGCTAAGAGGTTCATCAATTAACAATTCTTCGATATCTGCCGACGTAAAATCATCGAATCCTTCT